>NC_084976.1:10054703-10184703 GCF_963691925.1 Scomber scombrus
TTTTGTTGATTCTTAATGAATGTGATTGTTTTTCCTGTTTTAAGCGTGACTTATTTAGAAAGAGGAAAGGTTTTCCTGTGCACGCTTACACTTTTTCATCATCACTGTTGGACCAGTGTTGAAAGTAATCTTTTGAATGATCGTGATGTTTATAGTGATTGCAAGATACTATGAGAATGTTGCTGCTTGCCCTTTATACCTCAGTCTTTCTCTCTCTCTCTCTCTCTCTCTCTCTCTCTCTCTTTCTCTCTCTCTCTCTCTCTCTCTCTCTCTCTCTCTCTCTCTCTCTCTCTCTCTCTCTCTCTCTCTCTCTCCTCTCTCTCTCTCTCTCCCTCCCTCAGTCCTTGTTATTTGTCTCAGAAGAGATTTAGCATAGTTACATTCTGTAGAAAAACATGTTTGATTATTCTTTGTGGGTCCAGTTAAGTCCTTCTTTAAAGTATTATTGGCAGCACATGTAGTTTCAGGCATGTCTGCTGAATGATCCAGCCCAATTAGCCAAATAGTTACTGTTGTGATGCACTGCTCTTTGTTGCTCATGCACTGCCAGGCTTAATGATGAAGAACAGTGGTTTTGACTAAACAAGAGACAATCACACTACAAGGGCTGCAATATTATTATGGGCCTGTCTGTGCTTTGGGCAGCACAGTGGTGCAGTGGTTAGTGCTGTCGTTTCACAACAAGAGGATTCTGGATTTGAACCAACCGACTGGCTGGGGCCCTTCTGTGTGGAGTTTGCATGTTCTCCCCGTGCCAGCGTGGGTCCTCTCCAGGTACTCCAGCGTCCTCCCATGGACCAAAATCATGCAGGTTAGGTTAATTGGAGACTCTAAATGAACCATACGTGCAAATGTGAGTGTGAATGGTTTTCTGTCTATCTATGTTAGCCCTGTGATTGACTGGCAACCTGTCCAGGGTGTACCTAATGTCAGCCGAGATTGGTTCCAGCTCTCCTCTGACCCTAGAGGATAAGCAGTAAAGAAAATAAATGAATGTCTGTGCTTTGTGCTCTGAAACAAGGTATACTACTTGTCTTTTACTTCCCTTAAACCCCCATGTCCATGTGTAACACTGTGTTTTATCTGGGGTTTTTTTTACTCAGGAGCTCTCCCTGTTGAATTCTCTCCACTCTACTCTTCACTCTGCTGTCTCCCTCTTTGTCTTTTGTAGTTTAACCCTTGTGATGCATGTTCACCCATCCATCAGCCAGACTCTTTGGGGCCCTCATCAGTTTTCCCAACAACAACACACACACACACACACACACACACACACACACACACACACACACACACACACACACACACACACACACACACACACACACACACACACACACACACACACACACACACAGACGCACACACACACAAACACACACACACAAACACACAGCAAAACACAGATGTTATCTTTTGTACACTTTGTAATTTTATTTGCACGGCCTTTCTTTGACAGTAGAAAGTTTACAGGTGCCAGTTGCTGCGCTGAAGGTGTGTTTCTGTGTAATGTGGGAGAATCCTTTGGGAACCAGTGAGAAGTAAAGACATGTACCAGGGTACATTAGCACCTGATTTTGACTGATTTGCAACACTTTCTTTATATTTCCCACACAGAATTCTTCTTTTTTTCCACCACTTAGATGTACTGTCCTGATTAATTACTGCAAAGCAAGTGTATCACCTTCATCTTGTTATCAATTTACTAGATAAATAAATGAAATTTAAAAATTGCCTTACATCTTTAAATACATGGCGTTTGCTGTGTGATGGAACATCACAGAATATTAAATATTCTATTAGGCATTGTAAATTAAAACATTTACCATTAAAACATTTAGATGGCAAATCATTTATTGATACCAGTTGTTAGTTCCTTTGTGTGAGTGTACATTTGGCAAAAGCTATTATTTAATTAAATTTTTTATGACTTTTATTTATAAAAGCTATTATGCAACTATAAAGATGATTTCCCTTCATTTTGTATTACTTAATAGTCCACCTGAGCGTCACATGTTACCGAAATAAAACAGGGAATGCCATCCAATGATAAAAGTAGACGTCTCACGCTTTCAGAGCACAATACATGAGTATCACTTTTCCGCCATCAGGCATCACAGACTTGTTGTTCTGTGTGAATTGTTCTCTCTGTTTATCTTTACAGATTCCAGACGAACTCTTGCTGAAAGGACAGACATCTGTGTGCTGGCACTGAGCAGTGACAGGTCTGCTGCATATTGGTAATGTGCACGGAAAACCATGCGGGCATACACACGTCTTACAAATGCTCACACATTTAACATACAGCAAATACATCAACCAACCCAGAAACACTCATTTAGACGTTTTTAGCCGGTGCTCAATAAGTCAACTTTTAACACAGACAAAGAGAAGTGTAACAACTGGAGAGGCATATATACCATCATGGCTCACCTTGAGATCACCAGCTAGAAAGAAAACAATAAAAGCCAAGCACAACAAATCCTATTACAAAGCTGCAGTGTTCCTGAAACTAGAACCTGGAGATGTAAAAGCAAAATTAGGTTTGAGAGACCACAAAAGCAGGAAAAAGGTTATCACCTAATTTCCAGGACACAGATGTGACTGCTTTAGCTGTGATACTGTTCCAGTTGGCGGCTGTTCTCGGGATTAAAGTTGTTATTAAGCCTCTCCCCCTCATGTTTTCCTTTTCAAACCATGCTTTTATTTTATGAACGTTGTATATCTACGACTAAAACCGTTTTCCACTGTTTGGGATGACATGGAACACCTGCTGTTCATGCACTGCACTGAGCTCCATTCCAACATAAAGATTTTTCTTTTCTTTCTCTTCTTTCTCTTTCCCTGTTGCAAACACAAGTAAACGAAAAGACAGACAGTGATAGCGACAATGTTTATCAAACTATCTCCCTTTTCATACTGCTGTGTAATTTTTTGGCCGTTTCCATCTATGTCTCTCTCTTTTTGGCTGCAGTTAAACACATCATGTCAAGAAACCAGACGTGATGACTATTGATAGCAGAGGTAATAATACTGAAGACAAGGAATGGTAGTTGATATTCACAAACCGCTGCATAATCATATTCTTAAAGAGCTCAAGTAACATTGATCTGACAGCATTGTTTTGATGTTCTCTTTTTTCCCTGTGAAAAACAGCAGGTTTGTGTTTAGGCAGATGGACGGGAGTTGGCTGATGCTCCCTGGGGATGAAATCAACTCTGCCGTAGACCGAGGTCCATGTTTATCTTTGGGCTTTATTAGATGTTGATGTTGGCTGTGTGAGAGAACCACTTGTTTAAAATACTATTTTTAAGGGAAAAGGGAAGAGAGAGAGAGAGAGAGAGAGAGAGAGAGAGAGAGAGAGAGAGAGAGAGAGAGAGAGAGGTGGGCTGAGAATAAGGAGGGAGAGTAAGACTGCAAGAGATTTCATCAACTGTACTGTACATCTAGATAAAAAGGCACACATGTACACAGGAATTCAGTCCTTATTTTGCACATATAGTACATGTTGTTCTAGAACTTAAGGAATGTGGTTGAGAAGTAGGATTAGTATGTTTGCATGAAAGGAAGACTCGACCTGGGTAACCAGGTTGAACACTGGACTAATGTCTCTAAAGATACATGTGACTGGTGTTGATGAAGTCAGTGATATTCTCACCTCTGGGAGAAGTGCTATTGTTTATCTGACTCAGAGTCACTGTTGGAAGGCTCAGCTGGAGGTGCAGCTGTCCGTCACACTGCTGGAACCACGATGTATGATTTTGGGCCGTTGCACTCAGCGCAGCGCTTGATTTGACCCTGTGCTGGCCCTGTGTGTGTAAGTGTATTACACTATGTGTGCTTTGTCAGCACCTGGAAAACACACTGGTCTGAACGACACCTACAGCGGGACTCTGAGAGATGTTTTTGGTCACCTTCCATTTAAACAAGCATTAGTCATGTTTGTTCAAACCACGTGTAGAAAGCAGCCTCTGCACAGCATGCCAGGGCACTGCAACATGCAATAGGAAAAACAAGGACTTTAACATTTAGAACATTACTGTGGATTTATGTATTTATTAAACCTTACTCATATTGCATTGCTCACAATGATACTGTTTGTGAAAAACTTGTTTTTACCCAACCAAAACCAAGAAGTGGTGTCAGTTCTGAGGGCAGGCATTTCCCTACTGACACACTGTCAAAAAAGAGCTTCGTAAGGATTTCAAGAGGTATCATTATCCAAATTACCTGTGTGGGGTTGAGACAGAGGTCTGGTTGCACAAGATTGCCACTAGTGTGCATATCAAAAGTGAAAGCTAAGGAGAAAGCAAAGAAAAATATGCAGAGATGACCAAGGGGATAGCAGCAAAAGGAGATGAGAAGAGGGGAAAAGAGCAGCAATGAGAAAAGCAGGAGAGCAGGAGGATGGGGGGTGAGGTGCATTTCTAAATGTCAGAGGTGCACCTGAGAGCTGTTTAATGATGACTCATGGGAAAACAAACTGGGGATTCAATGGGCTGAGGCCACAGCTGGCAGATCTTAGCTGCCATGTTGTGTCAAACTGCAGTCGTGTGGGGAGAAACCATTGGAGGGAGTCGTACTCTGTCTTCTCCCAAAAAACATTTCGATGTTGCAGGTGATAGATGATGATACAACAAAGTGCGCTGCTTACTGCAAGTTGTTAGGACAGACAGTGAGACAGTCAGTCAAACAAGGAAGAAGACGGATGATAGATGTGAAGATTAATTGTCAGATACATGGAGAGACAAGCAGGAGGACAGACTGGAAAAAGACAGACAAACAAACGGACGGGAAGTCTTTCGGAAGGGCATGTGGAAACACACACACATGACAAAAAGTTAAGTGACAAATCAGTGCATGAATGGATGGCTGCAGAGCTGAGTGAGGAATGTGGAAATGATGGATCAACGGATGGATGTTAGAGAAGAAAGATTAACACACCAAATGAAAGATGAATGGCGTTTAATTGTAGGATGCAGTGGCACATTGACACACTGACAGACAGACAGACTCTAAACACACAGGTGCCACAAAAATGTAATTATCCCATCATTTTCACATGCGATGAATGTTGGCCAAAAATGTTGTTGATGCTCTTCGATGGTGATGGTATCTGACCTGTTCAGAGGACTTATTCCTCTGATTCCCCAGAGGAAGAGACTTGCGTAACAATGTGCTTTGTGTGTTGTCCAAATGGTCTACAGTGAAGATGTCACCTGCCCAGCAGCTGGTGTTACGTCCCAGTATGCCAAAACCAGAATTAAGAGAGAGTGTGTGTTTGCACTTCCCCTGCTGCTGTTTATATACAGCATGTGTACATATGAATATATGAACATATGTGCCTTTGCATGTGTGTGTAAAACACATCTATATCATCATGTGCATTTTCAGTCCAAGATAGAACATATTTGGTCGTGAGAACAGGTCAAGTCTGGTGCCAAACTAAACAAAGAGGTGTATCTGCTTTCCTTGCAAGAAAAAAAGAAACCTGGCAGCACTCTGGTGTCCACTGGATTTAGTTAAAACATGCTCTGTTTTTGCAGAATGGTAAACTCTGATGGGTATTTGCTGTTAGGGAATTGTAGGGATGGGATCAATTAGCTCTCAGCTCTAATAATGGAATTGTTGGGTTTGAATATAAATATTTGTCTTTCTGACACTGTATACAAGCTAACTTGTATTTTCTCTTCACAATCACCACAACATTTAATGACTTAATTCATAACATGAAATGCCAAAATTTCATCTTTTGTGCTGGATCTATGTCTCACTGTTATGTCTGAATAATTACAGTTTTCAACATCCTGTTTCAGAGCCACCACATTCAGAAAATATGCCTCTCATATAGCAGGTGCTCAAGCTGAACACTCTTTAACTTGATGGAAATGACTGAAGTTGGGTTTTTTTTGTAAATACTGTAAGTGGAGGTAATGAGTGACCACAGTTTAAGAGGGAGGAAAGATAAAAGAGGGGTTAAAGAAGATGTATTGGTTCATAAGGTCATTACTGATGGTTGGCTAAAATGAACACCCTGCCCCGCCTACACCACCACCCATATCTGTCATCCTGGTGTTATTTATTGCCTCTGTCCTAAATCCTCAGGGTTTATTTACATGCTTTGGAACCCCTGTACCAAATGTCTGTGTGCAAGGTGGTTAATGGAGTGTCAAAGGCAAGAGGATAGGCTGGAGGAGTTGATATACATGAGGTTAAAGAGTTAGTCACTGTTCCTCTTTGTCTTCTTACTTTGTGAACATGCCCCTCAGACTGCACCTTCTAAGCTCAAACTATCCACTTAGCAACACACTAAGTCCATCTGATCCAGATCATGTTTGAGGTTCTGTGGGTGAACATCTGTATATCCTGGTGATTCTTGTCCAGTTTTGGCCTTAAATGTACAATTAGACAATAAGCCTGACAAAGCTCTGTTAATCACATGGAAACAATTATTTTGTTATACTATTTAATGTCAAGCACTTATCTGACAACTTTTTTTTTTTCATTTTACCATATCATAGTGTGTTCTGCAAAATCAGAATGCAGATACCGGATGTTTCTACAAAAGCTCTGAATACTTTCAGTGGCATTTTTTACAAGTTTAGTGCCAACATTTAAAAATTCTCGCTTTATACAATATCTAAGCATGGCAATTATATGGTACAGCTATGGTTAGGGAAAGATCATTGTTATGGCAAATTGGCAAATAAACTGCGTTGCTAAGGTGTGGTTAGGGTGAGGTAAGTGCTGTATTGGCCTGAATGTAAGACAAACCCCCCTTTTCCAACACCTGTTTTTGGAAAAAGTATTTTTATATGATGTAATATACTTTAACACTCGTCCTGTTGGGAAAGTTTGATACTATAAATCCAAGGACAAAATGTCTTCATCCTTTAAATCTTTCTTTTGTAAACATGAAATGATACATAAATGACATTAAAGCAGAATATGTTAATGTAGCTTGTCTATCTCCTTTCAGGCTATTGGAAATGGTCAGAAGGATTTTCTCTGAACCTGCATTTTTTAGTATGTTTGAACTTATTTGTGATAGCAGTAATTCATGGCTACATAACAGGATTTTGGACTCATTTTCACTCATAATTTATTTATTTCGCTTTTTCAAATATAAATGTCAGGATTAAATATTGATGGATGTAAACTGTGAGTAGAGGAATTATGTAAGGATTCAGTTCTTTATTATGTCATATTATGTTGTGCCATAATGTACCATGCCATGTAAAATATCACTTATTCACATATTTGTCACATTTCCAGTGAGACATGACTTCCAGTAGGCATATGCCTTTCACCACAGTTCTGAAGCATTTTCAAACATTCAAGGGTGTATGCTACTATTCCAAGAAAAAACTAAACAAAGCAAAACAAAACAAAAAAACTACAGGACATAATGGTTTCAGATTTATTCACAATTTGATTTCATGATCTGTTATCAACAATTTGTTTATTTACTGTTACTGTTGCCTTATGATGCCACACCATTTTACCAAAAGTCAGTTGTAAACTGGTGGTCAAGTGACTGATTGTGAAAAGATGTAGATAAAGTCTGATTTATCCCATATTTTCCCCGGTAACCAGTGACACACAAATACACACACACACACACACACACACACACACACACACACACACACACACACACACACACACACACACACACACACACACATGCACTAACCCTACTCCCTCCATCTGTGGCCCATGAAATAAAGGTGCTGATGAGCAGCCCCTATCAGCAGATGCCATCTTGGCCTTGTCATCGGTGCCTTGCATGGTCACAGAGAAAGGGGCTGACGGCTTCGCCTTTCAAAGGCTCTTCGCCAGGCACTGCCTCCCCTCAAATTCCTTCGCTCTCCATCTCTTTATGCTACATTTATTACTTGCACTTAGATAATATCCTGTCTGATCGTCCTTTTTTTCCCCCTTTCAGGTCAAATTGCAGTGACTCTGAAACCACCAGCCTTTGGAATAAGAAGTGGTGTTGAAAACTTGACATCACCATCATGACAGCCATTTTTTCTTATTCACCCGAACTTTCACAGAATAAGAAACAGAATGGCTTTATGAGTTTGGTGAGTACTTCTGTTGTCAAAGTCATCTATTTCATAGTTGATATAATGATATATAATAGTATAAGAGAGTTGGTATGTGTGTATGTTAAATTAATGGGTAGACTTAACCAATAACCTAAAATTATTGTGTTAGTATAGGTAAGAGTGAAGATGACAATTTGACAGGACACAATGCCATGTGTTCTAGCTAGTGTGTATAAATGTGTTTGTATGGTCATCTGCACATGCCTCAGTCCATCTGGTTGTCAGATTACATAGGAATCTGCATACATGTTTGTCCGCCTTGTCTACCAAACAGTGTGTCTGTGTCTGGTACACACTCTTTCATCTGGTCTGAGTGAGTGTTTGTGGGCAGTCAGTGTGTATGAGTCAAACGAAAAGTGTCAGTGTCAGCATCACAGGAAGACGAGTTGAACACTGTGCCCGTCTGGTCCCTGGACTCCACAGGAAACAGACGTTTTCAGAAGACACCTGGTACCTGTTTCCTCTTCAAACGCTTGAAGGAAAACAAACACCTGAGTATGAAGACAGGGGATTTCTCTCTGCTTGGCCTTCATGACGTCAAACAGGGCCTCTGGTCCTCATCGCCCTGCACAACTGACACTTAAAGAGAGAGGGAAAGAAATAGAAACAAACAAAACAAACAAAACAAAAAAAAAAACACTCAGTATTGCCATAGAATGAAACACAGAAAAAGTGCGCTACAGTTACTCTCTAAAGTTCACTTAAAGAATTAACACTTCAACTAAAACTCATTAGAGGAGCGTGTCATGCTGATTTTCATTTGATTTGACCTTTAACCCCTACTGACAAGAAGATGGAGAGTCAACCTGACAAAATGATGCACCTCTTAACCCCAGAGAAAAAAAGACAACATATTCAGCCACACTCCTCTCCAAATACACTGGAAGAACTCAATTAAGCTCTATGAGTTCTTGTTAACTGTAAGTGCTCAGAACCTAAAACCAGTTTGTCATCATATTTGTGTTCTTGAACACAACATGACAGACTTAATTAGTTGTTGTCTGGGCCATTCAGTGGTGACAGCAATTTTGTTGTCTAGTCTTAGGTTTCCATAATCTTTAGGTCATTTTACAGTATAACACCTTTGACTGTACATAAAGATGGACGTTTTGACAACTCCCTAAATGTCAAGCCAAAACATCCTCAACGGTAATTGAGTTTCTGTCGTTTTAGGTATTTCTAATCACGCTGATGTTTGTCGTAGTCCATGTTTCTGATAAGTTTGATTTTAATTATTTTGTTTATGATATAAAAAGGGAGTGTGATGACATGATTAACAGCTGTGAAAGCTGCTCTCAAACCTCCATCAGGTGGAGGGACAGCTGAGGGGGCGTGTCCTGTGGGCTTTCATTCAACTCTTGTTTCAAATGGTGTCACATAATCAAGATGGCAGCTCCGAGAAAGGAGATATTTTGACTTCACTTTTGCACAGCGGTAGGAAGTGATGATATCCATATTTATATACAGTCAATGCTTGACACACACAGTCTCTTGAGGATATCCAGGATATGCAGTTGTTATAATACACAATTCAAATGACTCAACAGCATTGCCTCCTTTTCAGCGGTTCCTCTGGAACAATGTATGACATGTAACCACTAGGTACTCATTAACCTTTAAAGATACAAGTGTGCAGGCAGATTTCAGTGGGTTTACTAATGCTATTGTTGATGTTTACAGTAGACCGATGTTGTGCTACTAATATTTTGAGTCTCGGTGGGGAGCAGTTTTGGCAATATTTAAAGATCATGTAACACAACCTTTCAAGCATTCAGATTTTAAACAATACAGTTCATGCTGTCCAGCTATAAACAAGTAACCTCTGTTCATGTAGAAGTTTAAAAGGTTAAATCAAGAGCAGGCATGTCCTCTTAGCCATGATAAAAGTCAGGTCCTCAGTTTCAGAATCAGGACCCATCGTTGCACTGCTATCAGCTGCAGGGTCTGTGACTGCGTAGGCGTGACGGCCACACACACTTCCCCCGGTATACCACACACAACCACACACACACACACATACACTCAAGCAAGAACACGCTATTACTCCAATGTCCGTAAAACTGCCATCCCCCTCGATGAGAAAAGACACTTCCTACCATTCGCTGCAGAACAAATTTTATAGACAGTGGTTTAGTGCTCTGACTCTCAGACACTCAGAGACACGCAAAAGAACACACTAATGATTGCACATGTTTATAAATAGAAGGTTTGATTTCATTACATGGCATGTTCATGCATGACAGCATGAAAGCAGAGCTGCATTCCCTCCAAAGGCTCTAAACTGTGAGGGACAAATGAGTTAGCATGGTGGTCACAACCACAGATCCGCTACTTCCGCACATCGCTTTGCCTTCATCCTGTTCACATCGGGCAGCCTCACCACACAGGAGGATGACTACCCTGCTCAGAAATTAAACTTATTTACCTCTATAGACTACAGATGTCGCGTTTCTTAAAAAATCTACTTCCTCATGCTGTGCTACCCCAAGAAAAAATGAGAGGTAAACTCAAACCTGCTGATTGTTTTTTGTTTGTTTGTGTGTTTATTTTCTAGCTGGAAGATAACTTTAGAAAGTCATGTAGTTAAAAAAAAAAAAACCCCAACCATATTGTATAGTAGCATGCATTAACATTTTAACACTGGAAAATGTCTGAGCCAGGAATTCTTGGTACATGCCTTCCCCCACCATGGGGAAATCTTTCACACACACACATACACACTTCTCCTGTCTTCATAACTCATCCTGATGACGTAAAAACTGTACCAGCGTATAATCCCATGTACATGCAACATTTTACAACACAAGCATACACACACACAGGTCTAAATCCAGGAAATGGATGTGTGCTGGTGTAGTCTTGATCAGAAGTAGTCCAAAATGCCATAAGTAACTTATACCCCATTTTACTGGTGCCTTGACACTAGAATCTTAACATTAAAATGATATTAATATTTAAAATTCTGATAATGAAGAAGAATATTAACTAATTCTACCAGCTTACTGGCAAAAGCAAGACACTCAATGTCTTCAAAATGTTCCTCTTTTGTTTATA
This sequence comes from Scomber scombrus, assembly GCF_963691925.1. Classification (NCBI taxonomy): domain Eukaryota; kingdom Metazoa; phylum Chordata; class Actinopteri; order Scombriformes; family Scombridae; genus Scomber; species Scomber scombrus. The sequence goes on from NC_084976.1 coordinate 10,065,872, forward strand.
TTAAGAATACTCCACAGGTGATATGTCAACTTACAAAGTCTATTTTGTGAGAGTCCTTATCACTTAAATATTTAATATTTGATTGAATCCATTACATTGTTATACACTTCTATTGAAACCATCACTCATTTGAAGGAAACAGCCAATGAAATAATCATTATTTTAAATTAGTAACCCTTAAATTATTAGTTTGATTTAGGATTTGTTGCTGTTGGCGCTGTTTGTAGTGGCTTTCACTGATCTTACTCTACCCAGTTTTTCTTTAGTTATTCCTAACTAATAACTCTTAGTGCTGACACAGATGCAAAACTGCAAGCAGCGTAATATGTACAGATTTTTTTCCTTTTTACCAGAATTACAGCAGTGCAATAAGCTTGTGAAACACATTTCCACAATACTGTAGCTACATATGTAGGTGTTCCCAGGCCTCAAAGAACCTCACAGGGTAATCATAGAGGTGTAAAAGATATAAAAGTACACTTCCTGCTGTTTTGTTGCTCTGTGGGCCATACCTGTGGGGGTATTGTCTCCACTTGGGTGCCCACACTGCATAGAAAGACAGTCATGGTATATAGCCAAGGTGTGTGTATGTGTGCTAGCGCATCTGTTTGACTCATGTGTGAGTGTGTAGTAAGACATAAAGTACAGTACGTCTGCCTGACTACTTGTGAGTGAGTATGTATGTGTGTATGTGTGTTTGTGTGTTTGGGGGGGGGGGTGGCCTGGGGTAGTTGACTAGGTTGTGAGAGTAGTAATTAAATACAGTTAAAGCTGCAGGTTCTGCTCTGCCGCTGCCTGACAAAGCATAGCCCACCCCTGGAGACTAGCATGTTAGCACAATATTAGTGTTAATGTGCTTTTATGGAGACAGGCAGTGTGTGTGTGTGTGTGTGTGTGTGTGTGTGTGTGTGTGTGTGTGTGTGTGTGTGTGTGTGTGTGTGTGTGTGTGTGTGTGTGTGTGGTGGGTGAGAAAGAGACAGAGAGAGAGAAAAGGCCTAAAGTGACTACAGTTTTTTTAATTACTTGCTGTGTTTCCTTATTACATTTTTAAACAGATTTTTAAGAAAAGCATCCCCTACATTATGCTGCAAGTGGAGTATTGTCAAAGTTTGAGTCGCAGTGGTGAAATAAAGTTGTACTCACCGTTTAACTTTACAGACAGAACAGTAGGAGGAAGTGTCTCGCTTTGTCTCTTTGCCTGAATAGTGTGTTAATGGCTGGAGGTTGTTATGTAATTACAGGGACTGTTAGCTGCTGGTTGCAAGTTGACAGAAAATAAATCTAGAAATGGCAAACTTTCCACAATTCCAATGGTTGGTGAAAGGTTTTCAAGTAAACCCTGTAATATCAAAGCTCAAAAGCTTTAAACTGTGCGTTTATTCTGAATACAGACTTTTCAAACATGGATACCTCTGTCCTCCTAATCTGTGTAATCTGAATGCAGTCTGAAATAGCTCTATAGAGACAGTCTGTGTCCAACAACAACAATATAACAGACAATGGCGAGTCAGTAACATTTCTATTTAGGTAAGGTTTCACTATTTTAGGTGTTGTAGGTATTGGCACAGGCTACCATGGTGTCTCCAGCCAGTGAGGAGGCTCTCAGAAAGTGATGTGATTATTTATTTTGTATGTATTGTTACTCAGGGGAAACCAATTAAAAATGATGCTCTCATTTATAATGATGTCTTGCAAATACACAACCAAATAAGTCATGTCAAAAAATTGTAAACATTTAAACACCAGTAATCAGTACATACAGATGCATACTACTGTTTATTCACACAAAAGTATGTTGATCAACAGTACACATATTGGGTATGTAGTGCATAGTATTTAATTTAGGATTCAGTGACAGTGAGACAGAAAGACACTGGGAAAATTATCCAGTTTCTGAGAACATAGTATAGCAGAACACTTGCTGAACAGAATGACATGACAGAAATATAACTACAATAGAAAAAGATACCAGTCTAGTCAAGTCTAAAAATACATGTGTGAGACAGCAGTGTGTGTGTGTGTGTGTGTGTGTGTGTGTGTGTGTGTGTGTGTGCGTGCGTGTGTGCCTGCAGTGTGTGTGTGTGTGTGTGTGTGTGTGTGTGTGTGTGTGTGTGTGTGTGTGTGTGTGCGCGTGTGTGTGTGTGTGTGTGTGTGTTTGGGTGAGAGACCTGCTGTGTAATTAGCCCTGTGGTCACTAGAGGTGACAAGGAGAGCAGGCCCTGGAATCCCCTCCCTTATGTCTGCAAAGAAATCCCCCCAAAAAATGTACACACACACACACTCTTATGGTCTCTCCACCACGACGAGCCCCTGCCGCCCAGTCTTCATTACCTTCCAGCCCCCCTGAGGTCCGTGAGGAGGTGGGGGCAGATAGAGCTCAATCTCCCCTCTATCCGGAGCCCTGGGGCTGCACTGGAATTTACACCCCTGGCCCTGAGAACGGACGGGATCCACACTCCTCCACTCTCCCACTGTTGAGGAGGAGGAGGACAAGAGCAGGAACACACAGCGAGGAGAAATTAAACTGATTTCCCTTGTCTTGGAGGTAGCTTTAGTGATTATGCCTCTCAGGGGTTCTGAATGCTGAAGGGATGGAGCTGAGCTGACTTCAGCAATGGAAGAAAATCTCACTATGTTGCACATTTATCCTTTTTCTCATCTTTCAACAAACATTCTTTTAAAAACGTTCTTCTTTACACTCTCTTTTCCTTTTTCTTTTGGCTTCTCTAAATGTGAATGTCTCCATAGCAGTTTTCCAAAATTGTACGGCTAATGTAATAACCCACAACATTGACAATTTCTCTTCATTTAACAGGCCACATTACTCCCATAATAACCTTAACACTGTTAAAGTGAAAATTATATTAGTTCCATCAGGACAATGTCAATGGGGAGTCTATTGTAAATGATTCTGTAAAGAAATTCACATTGTTCTGAATTCATTAGTTCACACTCACATTGTGTCTCTGTGTGTACTTTCAGAGGGGCCCATAATAAAGCACTTCCCCTGTAATTGAGGACAGTATCATCCCCTCCCCTCCCGTTAAAAACAAACAGAGCAGGCAGACAAAATGAGAAAGGAGGAGGGAGGGAGCGAGAGAGCAATCTCCTACCACCTGAGGTCTGTGTGTGCGTGCTGGCCTGCTAACCATGGGTAAACACAGTAAATGGTTTTGACTGTAAAAGCTTATGTTCGGCTGCCCTTTCTCACGAGGAGGGAGCAGCCGGGCCCTGCACTCAGACTGGCCAACCAAGGCAGACTGAGGGAAGCTCTATGAAATTACAATTCGATGGTGGATGGAGGTGCATTATCGCGGATGCTTACAAGGTGAACATCATTTTCAGATGTCTCACCTCAGTTTACCTGGTGCCTTTGAAAACACTTGGAGTCTCGATGTAAAATGCTCAGAAGGCCGTTATTTCTGAATGATTTCTGGAACAACAGAGTTTTGAGGCTATTGACACGTGTTCAAATTCTATTTACGTGAGAGTTGCCCATTCAAGTCCATTTATTTCTTTGTGAAGCCAACTCATTGTGCAATGTTTACACCAACACACTGGAACACGGGGCCCCATTGTGCCTGGTCCTGGCCCTATAGCTTACGAACTGAGTTATACCACCGGCTGGGCCAGAGTGCCCCATTAGCTTAATGGCCGTCTAGGATTTCACAGGGGATGCATTGCTGTTATGGCTGAGGGCTTTGCGTTTCCCTTTTTATGGCTCCTTCGGATTCACAACACCCAGAAATAGGGGTTAGGGAGGAGAGGAGGAGAAGGAGAAGGAGGAGGAAGAGGTGGAGAAAACAAAACAAAACAAACATAGAGGCAACTTTACACCAACTGGGGCCAGGCTTTGGCAGGGAGGGATACATGGTGCAAAAAAGAGTGACGGAGGAAGAGGCAGGAAACAGAGAGAGTGAAGGAAAAGATTTTACAAATACTGGAGTAATAAAACAAAAGCAGTATGGTGAGAAAGAAATGGTTGCTGCTTGTTTAAAATTTAGCAAAGAGTCCAGAATTTGAGAGATCCTCTTTAAGTTTCTCTCCCGGGTATTAACTGACTTAACAATTGATAACCTGATTCTCTTTCCTATAACTTTGACCTTTGACCTTAGTGACTTCTCCAGCTGGTCAAAAAGCAATAGGAAAGGAGGGTCAAGTTCCGCTTCAGCAAAGTGGTCCATGTTACTTTCAGAATTAGATTTATTTAACTTCCAGAGTACATATAAAAATATGTGTCATTATTTTCACTGACTTAACAGATGTGGATATTTTCACTTCATTAACATGAATGAAATGTATCTGTATCACACCTGTATGAAAATATAAAAAGAACCAAGATATCCAGCCAAGAAATTCAGAGTCAATAGGCATAAAATATGAACTAAACTAGAAATAAATGACCTGTTGTCAATAGTGTTATATTAAAACTATGATTTATCAATTTTCTGGTCCTAATGGAATACAGAATTGATAGCTGATACCTTTTGTGGAAAAGACATTGATCAATAGCTCCATTATACACTAGCATTCCTTTTTCATGAATACCACTCTGCACTACCCTGCTCTACTTCATTAACTGCGAACAGGCATTAGGATGCCACACAGGGTAAATGTTAAAGGATTTGTACTCAGTGTTGGATTATAAGCATTGATAACATATTAGACATTTAATGCTGTTACAGAATGCAATGACCATATACTTTAAGGCAGCATAAAGTATGTATTTAGTCAAATGTTAGGCCTTACTTAAGGACTTACAGTATCATAACTGCTTGCATGTATTGGGCATTTGGCCAAAGCTATTGAGACATACGTTTGTGGCTCTATACAAAGTAACTTGACACTATCATAGATCTCTGTGGATTGTGAACTTGGTAACTGGCCATTTCGTAGCCATTAGGGCAAAATTATTGTGATGGCTTTTATTTGAAGATGAGTGAGGCAATGAGTGCAATGATAGCAGCATTAATGATACCAGAGATGACTAAGTCCTCTTGCATAGGGACAAAAGATTATATATGTTATATCTGTTTTTAATGTTTTTGCTTGTTTTTTTCCCCAACACTGGTGGCATGGCTCTGTGTATGGCAATGTCAGTCAGCCAGTCGGTTGATCATTTTGATCCAGCCTGAAATATCTCACAAACTGTATAGATGGATTAAGATGAAATGTTGTATTAATGGTCCCCAGATCATATGCAGTGTGTGAGATTGTACAGGTCCTTCCTTCCTGCTACTGTCAGACTTTACAATCAACACTGCCCCCATCACACTACAAAAACAGACAAATTCACTCATGTGCATGCAATATCAGTGTATGCTTAATTGTGCTATATCAATATTTTCTATGTGCAGTAATGTAATTTCTATTTACTTATTTATCTTATCTTGATATTTTACCTATGCTTCTTGCTATATTGCGATCCCCTTTGTTGCTGTGACTGCAAATGTCTCCACTGTGGGATTAATAAAGGAATGTCTTATTAACACATTTACATAAAGTCATGAGGCCTGAGTAAAAACACAACAAACAATTTGCAGTGGATAGTGGACAAATGAACAATACAAATTCACACATTAATGACAATTAATGGCAAATGTGACTGTCTGTTTATAATATCCTTCAGCAAAAGATGACTTCAGTATCACAAATAACTATTTATCTCCCGCCAGCAGTAAGAGGCAGAGCAGTCAGGGCAGCTCTATCACACTGGCACTCTTGACCCTGCATGACTCTCCCAGAGTACCAGTTCCTCTGGCCAATAGCCAGGACAGCTTAGACCACTTCAACCAGTCTGTAACAGCAGACGAGTATTGAAAGATAGTAACAGGGTGAATCATGGAGGGTTGTAACAAGAAGATAAAGACAATGAACGTGATGAAAATGCTTAGTAAAACTGATCCTGATTTGCTTTTTCACCATTTTTGTCGTCCTTTCTCACTATTCTCCCAACTTATTGTTTCATCCTTTATTTCTTTACTTCCTCCCTTCCATCTTCCACTCTTCCACTTTTTTTCATTCATATTTTGATGTTGTCTCTTTCTCCCCCCTCTCTCTCAGCTCACTACTCTTGACAGCTCCCCATCAGGGAGCTGCACTAATCTCTTTGACCCACCACATCCTCCAAAGGCTCTTCCAACAGCTTAAGTAGGGACTCTACTGCAGTATGTGTGTGTATGTTGGGGAATCTGTGGCGGGGTAGAGTTTGTTGATGTTGTGATGTGTCTTTCTGTAGTTGTAGAGGCCTGAGTGAGCTTCTCAGGGTCATTGAGCTGTTGGTCATGTAAGCAACAAGCAAAGAAAAGAGGAGACATTTCACTCTTTACAAATCCTGTGTGGTGAACACAGTGAAACCTGCACTAATTAATAACAATATCAACTCAGTGTCTCAAAAACGTAATCTTAGAAATTTACCAAAGAAAGTATGACTTGTGTGTACCAGGTATGCCTCATGTTGTGGGTCACCTCCCTTATAGGGACAAAAAGCAGGTCCCTGTAATGTAAATCATTAATTTTAATGTGAAGACTTGGTTTAAAGCTAATGTAAGTTTAGGGTTATGCTAAGGTTAGGGTAAGAGTTGTGGTTAGGCATGTATTGGTTATGGTTAAGATAAGTCTTCGGGAAATGAATGTAAGCCAATGTAATGTCCCCTGAAGTGATGGAAACACGACTGTGTAGCCCAGGTATTCTTCATTGTTTGTGTGTGTGTGTGTGTGTGTGTGTGTGTGTGTGTGTGTGCGTGCGCGCGTGCATGCGTGCGTGCGTGCGTGTGTGCGTGCGTGCGTGTGTGTGTGTGTGTGTTTGAAGAGCCAGGTTGACGTGATTTATGAGCTGAGAGAAAATTCTATCTCTAACTGACTTTTACTCTTTGTCACCAGTGATAAACGAGCGGGTCACACACTTTCACCCCTAAATGAGCTAAATCTCTCTCACAAAAACACATGTCCACACTCCTTTACATTTACATACAGTACATACACACACGCATACACTCCTACACCAACTGTGGACATACGCACAAATGCGCCAAAAAATCTAGACACAAGCACTCTCTTTAACCCATAAACACATACGTTCACACACACTTCTCACTCATTACCCAGAACTCTCTTACCCCCCGAGCCACTGTCCACTGACAGGCGCTCGCCCCAACTTCTCTCTGACACGTCCTCCAGGGTCAAAGGCCACCTCAGTAGTGTGAAGAGCAGGGGGGTGTTGAGGGGCCTGTGGTGTGGTTGTGGGGATCAGACCAGTGAGGGCCGTCATATTCCTTTTGGTTCCTTGTGGAGCGAAGGGCCAGGGGGACTGGAAGGGGGCACATTGTTGAAGAATACTTGTGATAATGATGTTATTTGGGTACTCGCACGGCCTGCTCGGCAGCTGTTGACAGTAATGATGTAGTGTGATGTAGTGTGTGTGTGAGCAGCTTGTGTGTGTGCGTGTGTGTGTGTGTGTGTGTGTGTGTAATTAATGATTCTCACAGCTCTCCTACATACCAGCTGCTGACTGAGGCAGGAAGTGGATGATTGATGGGAATTATTGATACCTTTCTCCCTCAAACACACACATACATGTAGGAGTACCATACTGCCATGGGTTGCTGAATCCTTGATAGGGTTTTTAGTTTGTTGCTTTTTCTCCACCTCATCACGAATGGTCTCATCAGTCATTGGTGAAGGAATGTCAATACTCCACTGTGTTTTAAGTTACCATCTCCCATATGTTCTATTTTCCCCCTATACTTAGTCTACGTTGAGTTATTCTAACATTAGAACATCTAAAATGTTATTTTTGACACAAGCCAAAAAAATGGGAGGTACACAGTACACAGTAGATAACCGAATAATAGACAGATTGATGGAATGCATTTAATGCCATTGGGTACATGATTACTGTTATCAAATGAGAACCTTCAATTATCTTATCTGAGACATAATAATACATAGATTTCACCAAGCAAAAAGATGCAAAAGCAAAAAGTTTGAATTAATAAAAAGGTTAAAGAAGGCCCAAACCAATTTATCATTATTAACACTAAAACAATGTATTAGTTCAAAATGATACCATAAATACCATTTACATAACATTATAAATGTATAAATCTAAAAAAAAAGAAAACTAATTACTTTCAAAGCTGTAGTATTTTCAACACTTCTGAACTTGATATTTTAACCAAAAGGCTGTGTTATGATGCAACATCTGATTCCACAGTAACATATTGTCTTAGAATAATAATTAAAGTATTTTTATTAATAGAAGTTACAATAATAATACAATAATAATAAAAATAAAATTCCTCCTAAATCGCCTTCAGTCAGACAGTGTTTGATTTTCATAGCTGCTTCAGAACCAGCCAGTGTATCTTTAACCATAGGTTCTCATTTTGTGAATTCCACCCCCTTCCCTTACACTGAAGTCACCTTAGCAAGGGATCCTTTTAGATAGATAGATGATATACAGATAGTTGACTTTATTAATTACTGGAGAGAAATAAAATAATCATTGCAGCCAGATATAAGTAAATTACAGGTACATAAACACATTCATATTTTCACATATAATCAAATATTGGGTCAAATATAATAGTAATCAAAGAGCAGAGTGACTAGAATAATTAGTAAATAAAAAGTTAAGTCAGTTTAATAGCAGTCCAGATATATTCAAGCATTCAGATAAAATCAGATCTGGTTGTCCTGTTGTCAAAGAGCAGAGTGTTACCAATAAATAATAAAGACATTTAGTCCATGACTAGTTCAATGTCAGTGTACTGTCCCCAGCCACCTCCTCCTGTGTGACCAGCTCAGATCAGTTCAGTCCTCTCTTGTAGATGGTCTCCTTGTTGGTGGACCATTACAGTTTGTCATCCAACCGACGCCCAGGTACTAGTGGGACTTGACGTCATTGCCACTGATGTGAACCAGCGAAGGGGAGGGGGGGGGGCCTTCTTCTTTTTATTCGGCAGGAGGCAGCAAAGCAATTCTCACGCCTAGTCTGACAACAATGAAAAGAAGAGAAGTTTATGAAGACCTTGGCTGACGGGAAAAATCAAAACTCATCAGCCCAAATTGAATTCAGACAGTTTGTTACATTAATATATTACTTTTACTCACAGAGCTTTTATTGTACTTACAGTAATGTAACAAGTGTAGATGTCACTGTCTGTCCGCTCCTCTGCTCTGCTCTGTGTATAGAGCCCTCAGAGAAACACAGAGAGCAGAGGAGAGGACAGAAACCTAGCCCACCCATATGACAGCAAACGGTGACCAATCACAGCACTTGCAGACTCTGTATTTGTAGATGCCATTGCCCAGATATTCAGTTATATTTTTGAGGAGGTGCACATCAACTATGGTGTTGTCTATGAGGTATTTCAGAAACTACATGCGGAGGATCCGACATTATGCCTTAACTCTTCATGCAAAACTATCCAGCTTTACAAATTAAAGGTAAGTAGGATGCTTAGCCCATAGACTGTATAAAGATGGACATTTGCAAGGTGGTTGCATTGGAGCCAATTTAAAGCCCAGAGTTGCAGGTTATGGTTGGGGCCATATTTTCTGTTTGGGGCCAGGAACTTCCAAATGCTACTCCAAACACTTTACCTACTTTATCTAAATGATGTTAACACAGTAGGTATCCTTATCAAGTAACATTAAACTTACAGAAATATTGCGACAATATTCTGGCTCAGTGCAAGTCCCATTGCCAGGGAGAGCAGCAGCTGTGCAGACTCTCAATCACAGCTGTCAATCAATGCCAACATTGCAGCTATTGAAGTTATCTTGTTTATTTGTCTCATATTTTTGTCTTCAAATCTTAATAATAATCTTAAATAATATCTCAAATGACCACCAGTAGACTTATAAGTGTGCCCGAATTTGGTGACTCAGATCATAACTTAATAAATAAACTAAATATTAACTTAGTATTTGTAGAGAAAATGTTTCTTTTGGGAGTTAATGGGAGCCAGATTTTTTTTTTTTGAGCTAGCATCTAGCGGCAGTCAGTGGCATTTCACTTTAAGGGACTTCTACATTGGCTTCAGCCTCAAGCCATATTACAGTATTTGCTGCTTGATCCAGCCTTGAGTGCACAACTCTGGTCACTGAACTGACTCTTTTCATATGCAGATAAACAGTTTCTCTTAGTAGGAATTTATACTGCTGATGATTGTCAGTAGTAGGAATTTAAGTTTCTGACTTTGCCTAAAGTCCTTCTTTCATCAACACAATGTGATACACATCTCTATTCACAAGTAAGGCATTACTCTGTGTACTGGCCCTGCTAATCTTTCCAAAAACATGGGATATTCATCAACTGTAACAGTTTTTTTGTGCCAAAGCCTACATACACTTGGCAGACAATGGCTTCTTTATTTTCCATATGTACCTATTTGCTATCAGGCCAGTAGATAGTAAAATAGAGTTATACGTTTAGGAACTGCAAAGCATATTTATCTATCGACTACTCTTATAGCTGGTGTTCTGATGGAATACTTTTCATCACTCTGCCATCACTGATTTTGGGAAAAATGTTGCTGACAGCTGTAGCCATCAATAATCTTATGTTATACAGCAGAGTCAGACTGGTATCCATGGTGATTTCACTCCATTTGATCACAAGCACCGCTAAAGACAATCCATGTGTTGTGTAATCACTGTAGCCTGTATACATTTGAATATATATTATGAATTGCACAGTACATTAAAATCATAATATTGTGATGACTGCTTTTCTATTTTGCTCTGCCTGGCTCGTCTGCGTGTCTTTTTTCTCAGTACTAAGGCAAAGCCAAGGTCATCAGGCTGAAGCAGTTTACCTGGGCTGTGGGCTGGGCCACCTTATAAAAGCTGGCCTGCTCACTTTCTCTCCCTTTCTTCCACCAGCAACATCCTTTTTCTTTGTTTGCTTCATTTGTTTGTTATTTCGTAGCACACAGCAACATTTTCCCTCAGCCATGCACTTCTATACACTACTGATTCTACAGATTAAGCATGTAGTTTTGCTTTAGCTATGTAAATAAGTTACTTTAGTAAATTACTTTTGTTCAGTTAATGACAAAATATCCCAGACAAGCCCCCATTTTGTCATAACCTGGCTTAAGGTTCAGACAAACAATGAGGAGAACATTATGTAAGCTCTAGATACATTCACCACCCTGGTTATATATATATATAAACAGACAAAACATATAGAGACGTACCTTTGACCTGATGATGGTCTAGAGATTGACACCATGACCCTGCTCACAGCCGGGGGCCTGCAAATCAATGCTAGGACATGTAGAGGAAATTAAAACAAGGGGTAGAATGTGGAAGGATGGGGAGAGTGTGAAGCACTGGAACTGAAAGAGTATTGGAGAAAACGACAGAACAACAGGGGTAGCCTACACATGGTGTGCCAATAGTTCTCAGGCTCGTCTGCATGTGTTCAGTGTGTGTCTTAGTGTGTGTGTATTTACAGTAAAACAGGTCCTGGAACATGTGGCTGCTATTATCACCACAATCCGTGGTCAGTGCAGAGGACCCACCGCCTTTTGTGAGTGCTCTGTTTGAACTCATTTGCTAGCCTTTATAACACTGCTATAGTCTGTATTATGGTCTCTTTTTGTGCGTAGATGTCATTATCATTGTCAATAATTAGGTGTCTATGTTTTGCTCTTACTGTTATTAAAATGCAGCGGCTCTAGCTGTTAATCTCTTTTGGGGAAAATGATCATTTGTAAGTGTTTGAGTTTGAGATGGGCATGTGGGCACCCTAATATCCAGTACACCGTAACATCACTGAGACACAGTGTAAGATAAGTGAGATACAGAGATGAACAACCTCAGAAAGGTTTAAAAAACAGATACAAAAGAAGGTGAAGTTGAGGTAAGCAAGCAAAAGACATGTCACAAAGCTTGAGAGAAATAGTAGAAATGGAAAATAATGCAAGGAAATCCTCAAGTGTAAAACACTAGCTGTGTTGTTTCCAAAGCACGTTGTGTGTCTGCTAGCAGGTCATAAAGTGTAAAGTCTCTGGCAAGCCTGATGGATCTGCAGCATTTTAATCGATGTGATAATTCAAAGTGATGCAATGCACATGAAGAATTGGCAGAACTCCTCAACTCACAGCCTCAACCTGAAGACCTGGCCAGATTTTAATGTCCTACAGAGAGGTTTTAAGAAGAAAAATATCAGCTTTTTGTTTTTTGCTGACATTCACTAAACTGAACACAAAATGCAAAACAGAGATGCTCCAAAACACTGTGTAGAGAAAAAAAGCTGCATAATGCCATCTTTAAAAAGTTTTTTCACAATGAAAAGTATTGATATCATATTTCTGCAAGCTGTAATTATCATGAATTTACAGGGTTTTGAGAATTTTAATGGATATTCTGTACTGAGCCAAGAAAAATAATTAATTTCAGCAACTGGATTTCGGAAAATAATACTTGTGTAGTATGTCTTTGACTCATATTACCATCCCTCCATCCAGTCATCCATTGATTTTTTTTTAGACTGTTCATCCTAATGAGAGTCATGGCAGACTGGAATCTGTCCTAACAGGCAACTAGGTTGGGTTTCAATCCAGATGCCTCTCAACTGTGAGGTGACAAAATGTGTTAAAGTCCAGTTAAATTAGAGGTTCATTTAGATATATATCGAATTTGTTACATGAAAACATCCGTCCCCTGAGACTATACATCGTAGGATTTTTTTCAAAAGAGCCATCATGCTCAAATCATACACTGAGAAACACGTTTTGAAATATGGTCAAAATGTAACACCTACTAAACTGTTAGCCAGTGTCTGACTGCAACATGAGTGGTTTCTAGTAGCTGCAGTGCATCCGCAGCTTCTATTCAGTGTCCTGTCTCTGTCTTTCATATACTGCTGACACACAGTTGGTAAAAATCAGACATCAAACAACAAGGCCTGATGTTCGTCTGCTACATCTGTCTCAGTGCTGCTCACTGTTTATTGTTTCATCTCTACTTTATTTACTGTTGCCTTAATTATTTCCATGTTTGATCTTTTGAGGGATGTCGGGAGCAGCCATTTTCCTGATGTATCCACACATGCCAAGTATGTGCATGAGTGTGTTCATACACTCTCCGCTACACACACACACACACACACACACACATAGGGCTCTTCTGTTCACTTGCAGTGCAGGTGACAGAGACCTCAACCACAAGATGGATGACTGTCTGACTGCGACATCTTAAACCTGTTACCCCTGAGTGGATGTTTATTTGAATTCTTATCCCCGCTGTATCGCGTACAGGGGGGAATTCTCTTGAACTGCAGCAACAGGAGTGTAAATATTATGGGGAAAGCCACTGAGACATGAAATGTAGCTTTAATTACAACATTGATATATCGAGGTCAATCCCTCTGCGCATGTGGAGGGAACTTGACCTTTCCTTTTTCTGCCCATGATATCTTGTTTGATTTGGTGTACACACTCATTAAACAAATGTATATACTGTATTATATATGGTACAATATGTTTGTATAAGAGCAAGATGTATGGTGGAAGGTAAATGGGGTGCTGTGTGCTGACTTAAAGACAAAGCCAGCCATCACCCAGTTGTGTAACTGGATGAGATATCAAAGACAAGTTATGTAAAGCAACAGAATGATTCATGAAATCTGTTCAAGCTAATGGTTTACTTTTATTCCTTTTATCAAGTGGGTATATACTGGTGAATTTTGCACAGAAGAACATTAATTTTGCTGTCATATGCGTTGATATTAATTATTTCTGAAGGTTGGAGTTGACTCTTCTGTTTCTTAAGGTGTGTGTGTAGTGTGTAGTTAAATTAAGGATTTTGCATTATTTGAAAACAAGTTGGCCTTAGAGTGACTGTGATGGCTAAAAATAAGATGGATGTGATTGAAACAATATGTTGTGCTTTGAAACTTGGTTTCAAAATGTAAGTATGTCTATAACATCACAGGTTCATGACTTATTTAGCAGACATCAAAGTTAGTATTAGGGACATATTGTGTTTTTTGTGAGTTTTAGTTATGATATTGAATTTTCATATTAAACATGGTCAAGTTCCAAAACTTGAGGTGAACCTATGTTGAAAAAAAAAAAAACTTCATGTGCAATGTGGGTTTTTTTTTGTTGCACCTGTCAAACATGTTCATAAATGGCCATCCGTTCTGTAATCTTTATTGCTTAGGTTGTTATATTAACTCTTCTTACTACTGATCTGATTCAGGCTTGAACATGTACATATTTGAGAAGTTTCTATTTTGGCTAAAGAATAAGGAAAAGAAGCGAAATCCTATTACTATTGTTTGCTTGCATAGCCTTCAGAAGCTGGCTTCAGAGTAGGCTCATCTGGGAGGGGGCTTAAAGTGACGGGAGCTAAAACCGCCTGTTTCAGACAGAGGCTGAACAAAGTGGCTGCATAAAGAGCCAATATAAGGTAAATAATTGTTTTATTTTTTTCTGAACTGAAAATCATACAAAGATATACCCAAAGACCAACAGAATTAAAATACAGACCTGGAACTAAGCATATTTACCTTTGAATTATTATTGATAATAATTTAACTTTAAAAAGTATGTTAATCTACTTTATCAATACTGTATGATTGTGGTGTTATCAGATTTGATTGACAATGCTGTATAACTAGAACTGTTTAACTGTTTTAACTTTGGCAGAAAATTGCATGTGCATGTAAGACATCATTGCTCTTGGTGAGAGGTTGGTTGACATAGTAAGTTTCCAGGGCCTTTGAAACTTTTTTAAAAAAGAAAAGAAGGTTTTTGAGAGAAATAATGAGTTAAATGTTCTTCCTTCAGGCTGTTTATTGGACCCAGTTCTTCAAAGGTTACATATGATGTGGATGTGAGATATTGCCTTCAGCTCCACACTTTATACTGTAGAACCATGATAACCATCACCACCACCTGTATACAGTCAAGATTAAACCTCTATCTGTAAGGAGATGTGTTTAACAAGATGTCCAATGAGGGACAGCCATCTATCTCTACTTCATTCTATCTTTGGCATGAAGAGGAAGCCATAGTATATTGTAGCGTGACGGTATGTTTTGATAAACACGTTTTTTTTCATTCCCACTTTACTTTCCATTTAAGCTTTTTGAAAAATGTTTGCAAAAGCCTTTACTGTTACACCTTTTGTTTTAATATAACATATAATGACTTGAAAGCTTTTATGACAACACCATAACGAAAGTGTTGGAATCCTACCGATTTTACAAAAAACGTTCTTGCTTTACACACTGCGAGTTATTGTTCAGCAGTAAGAAAATGAGGACACTTTCTCTTAGGTCACAGGTGTGTTTTCATGTGGGGTCTTAAAAGCACAGACAGGCACACACACACAGACTCCCCCAGCTTACTGACCAAGCTTTATACTGGACCCCAAAGGCAAAACAATCCCTCCCCCACTTGCTATTCCCAAAAGGAAACAATATAAACTTAGAGGGGGGAAAGTATGTCAGGCATACCTGTTGTTGTCATGCCTACTTCATAATTTAATAAGACATAAACCAAATGGATGAGCTGCAATAAAGATGGCATTTACTTCCCCCAGCTACGCGCTCGTAACCCAATACTCAGTGCTGGTGGAATTTAAGACCTGGTCTGGGCCAAGCTGGGCCGGGCCAGGCCAGGATATGCCTGCTCTGTGGCTCAGGGAGCTGACATGCTCTCAAACAGTGAGGAGGGAACACTTGTCTGATTGTGTTTTGGAAAGTGTTCAAGTAGGGCATAGTGTCAAAAAGCCAAAACACATGAAGCATTGTACATTTGATCCTCTGCCCTTTCTATGAGGACTCCATGGATTTCCTTTAGGTGCTAAACAGCAGCACTTTCAACACACAGTCCTAACACCATGTCTCAAACAGGAGGTGTAGTGTGAGCAGCACGTCAGCAAAGCAGCAGCAGCTAGTGGTGCCTCTAACTGAGAAGTTATCTTATTTACATTGATACAATTCAAGAAAGATGAGTCTTAATTTCTGCTTGTTTGCCGAAACAACTCTGGGAGGGAAAGAAAAGAAATAGGAAAACTTGCTTTACGATTCAACCAACAACCAAAACAACCTGAAGTGTGTACTAAAGTGGCTTTTCTCTGCCCATGTCTCCTGGTGTGGCAAGGCTACAGGGAAAGAGTTATGTAAAATACAAAAGATCTTCAAGAGTTTGAGTGTGCACCTCTGCCAACGAATTGTTCTGACAAGGAAGAGTGACATAAATACCCTAAACCATAAAGAATGTGTGCCCAGGCATTTGGGCATATTTTAAATCAGGACAGTACATGTGAAAACACAGCCATATGCACCACAAGATGGATGTTTCCATTTAGTTTGATATAAAAAGAATTGAATTCAAATTCAATGAGACTCATGAAAAACTGTTTCATATACATGTATCTGTAGACAACAGCAAAATATACCACCCACTATAACATATTTATCAAATTAGACATACTGAGTATTAATTTCAGCTCAACTGAATAATTGTTTTGTTGAGACTAATTGAGCTGGACCAAACTTAACTTTGAGTGGCCATTCTGTGTAATCAATCATGCCTCGGTCAGAACAAAATGGTAAAATAACGTTAACCTCACAAGATCCAAATGGTGCATGTTTCATAGTTGGACCAAAAATATAAATCATATTAGATTTTAACAATGTGACATTTCTATATGAGGTTTATTCAATCGAGCTGGACCTGCCAGACTGTGGATTTGACTCAGAGGAAATGTGAAAGTGTAGCCAAATCTATTGTCCTGATAGTCTTTTATTCCAATAACATGGTCCCACTGTGGTGTACAGAGGAGATAAACAGTCACATAGCTGGGAAGCCACCGCAACTGTTTTCTATAACTCATAACGATGCACGGATCCCATTACAAAACAGATGGATTGAGAAACAGAGCAACAAACAAAGCCAGTGGAGAGTGAACAATCAGAGGAAAAAGGTTTGGACAAAGATTTAGAAATAGGATCTGAGCACTTGTAGGATTGTCATGATTAGGAAATGTCTACATGTAACGCATTTATTAGAACGATAAACTTTCATGAGATGAACCATCTGATTTTCAAAGTGGTCCTCAACACAAATATGCAGAGAATACGGTACAAAGCAAAACAACATAAATACTGATTAACAATTGGATGTTGATTTCATTATCTTTGAATAAATATGAAGAAGACACCATGACAGTCTGGTGGTATCATTCAGAACTTTTTATTTACCCCATGGATTTGAACACCTCACTATAGGGTGAATGCACCAGAACCTCATAACAAAGAAGTAGCTGAACACATATCAGACTCTTATAGCAGTGCACTTGCACAATCAACTGACCAACAACTGTTTCTTATGGGGGACTCCAACACCTTCTCCTTAGCAGCATATCTGCCAATTCTACAGCAATATGTCATCTGTCCAATTCACTCATCACACATCCTGGATCTCTGTTTTGGCAATATTGAGGATGCATATAAGGCAAT
The DNA here is from genome assembly GCF_963691925.1 of Scomber scombrus. Lineage (NCBI taxonomy): Eukaryota > Metazoa > Chordata > Actinopteri > Scombriformes > Scombridae > Scomber > Scomber scombrus. The sequence continues at coordinate 10,083,363 of NC_084976.1, forward strand.
ATGCAGACCTCTGCAAATCAGACCATAACATCATGAACTTGTTGCCAAAGTACAGACAAGTAGAGGGAAAACCCCACTAATAAAACAATTCAAGTCTGAAATAAGGGGAATTGAGGCCAAACTAAGGTGCTGTTTTAAAACTACAAACAGGGATATATTTTTCAAATAATCCAGAGACCCCTGTGACCTGGCAAACTGTATCACTTCATATACACAGTTTTGTGAGGAATATGTAATCAACACCAAGAAAGTCAACGTATCCCCTAATAACAAGCCCTGGCTGTCAAAAGACATCTAAAGATGCCCTAATAACAAAAAGATGGCATTCCTCAGGGGTGACACTGAAGTTGTCAAAGTTAAAAGAAAGGTGCTCAGGGTCAAGATACACATAGCCAATATTGATTTTTAGAACAAAATAGAGAAATTCTGTACTGGGAACCACAGACAAGCATAGAAGGAACGTAACACAATGATGGATAGAATGCCCAAAAGACATAAGGATATCTCTATGGATAGCCTCTCCTTTGTGACGTGATACTTGACGGAAGACGTGATACCACAGGCTGTTGGACAGGAGCAACGCCATCTGTACCAATATATCCAGAAAACCCACTATCCAGCTGTCTGAGAAAGAGGTTGACACATGCCTCTTTCAGATCTCAGATTAAGCCCCATTAAACAACCGTACTTGATGGTCCATGTGAGCGTGCTTTGAAAGCGTGCTACAGTTAGCTAAGGACTATTCCAACTCCTACTGCAAACCTGCACTGCGTCTGTGTTATCATCAGACCTGTACCCAAAAAGCCAGGGTCCAAGGATTTGAATGGCCGCACTATAGCCAGCATTTTATTTGTTGATTTTAGTTTGGCTTTTAACACAATGAATACATGTATTCTTGCAACTGCTTTCGGAACTAAGGCGTGAGCGGGGGCCTTTTGCACTCGGCCAAGGATTTTTTAATTGACTGCCCACAAAGAGTCTGTGTTAATGAAGAACTCTCTGATGAGGCTGTTTTAAACTTCGGGTCTGTAGGGCTGTTTTATCTCCAGTGCTATTCTCCACCAACGAAATGACACTGCACAACAGCATTTTCAGGCTATTTAAATATGTTCTTGACACAGCTTTAGTGGTTCTTTTCCATAAAAATGAGGATGTCTCATTATTTTGCTCAGGTTTCCAAGTTAGAACAGCAGTGTAAGCCCAGCGGTTGGAAAAACAAAGGAACTTATTCCAAACCAAACAGACCCACTCTCATTATTGACACTTGGTGGCCAAATTGTGGAAACTGTCAACTGTTTTAAGTATCTGGTATCTGGGAATACACATCGATGACAAACTGAGTTTCACAGAAAATGTTGATTTTATATGTAAGTGAGAGGGTCAGAGACTGTTTTTATTTAGGAAACTGAAGGGGTTTTAGGTCATTCTTGAAGTTTTAATAAAAGTACATGTCAACCATTCAGATTTTTAATATCTCTGTCAGGTATGGGCACTTGACTTTAGTAAATAAAAACTAGCTGACTAGGATTGTTAAGACAGCAGGGAAGACAGTAAGTCACCAACAAAAGCCATTAGATGGCCTTTACAGCACAGCTGTACACAGGAAAGTCCTGTCAATCATCAATGACAAACACATGCCCTCCATCCTAAGTTTGAGTTGCTTCCTTCAGGGACAATGTGCTAGTTTATTCTTGGAAAAGAACAATATCTACAAGTGTTCTTTTGTTGCAAATGTAAATAATGTGGTCAATTAAACTTAAATATAGGAGTGTAGGCGGTACACCATGGGTTTGTTGCTCTACAATTGAGAGACCTTTGTGCTGTTACTGTGATGTTTTTTATCTTGTGGACATGTTTGTACCAAGGACAGTTTTTTGCCTTAGCTGGACAAGAAAGTGTATTCTATTCCATCAGGAGGTAAACTGGAAGATAGGGTTAGCATCAGGGTTTGAATTTGACCAGTACTCACTTGTACAGACTATTGGTAAATTTTTTTGTCCACATGAAACACATCTTTTCAACTATACCAGCAATCCCACCATGCCTATTCCCGCCAGTCTCCAATCCCCCACCTCTGTCATTGACCTCCAGTCTTCATGGTGGATGCACAGCTAAAGAGCCCAGGAGGCTAGGGTCACTGCTCCTGACAGGCAGCCTTCACTGATCAGTCTGTTGGCTAGACACATAGACAGAGATTTGGTTACTGTCAGCAGGGTACTTCAGAGGACAAGCTGTCTCACACACACACACACACACACACACACACACACACACACACACACACACACACACACACACACACACACACACACACACACACACACACACACACATACACACACACACACACACACACAACAAAACACACAGTTGTATGAGTGTATGAATGGATGCACACATGCTCTCTATGTTCTGACAAACTCACATTTATGCCTCCTCCAAATTTGATGCATAAACACTGCAATACAAAATCTTCCCACTTTAAATTGTGACACAACTGCAGACACACACACACACACACACACACGCACACGCACGTGCACACACATACATACAGAGACAGAGAGAGAGGAAAAGAGCTTGGAGGACATGAGTAAGCGGACCTGGGGCTTGATCCTATTTTCCCCATGAACAGATGTTACCTGCTACCAATTAGCAGCTCTTGTCATTGCTGCTGAAATAGTCGCACCAGCCTCACTCCAATACTATTTCCATCCTGACCTTTTCCCAGTAGCTGTTTTTGTGAGGGAGTTGTTTTGTTGCTGCAGCAGGAGCAGGGTGTGTTGTGCCTGTTATATTAAGAGTGCTGACAGTCTAACTCTCAAACATGCTACAGGGAATTACTCTATATACTGGAAATTCAGATGAGTGGAAGTTATTGGAATTTCCTGGTTCCTGGTTCCAAACCTGATCAGATTAGACATTTATTCCAAATGACGAATTTTATGGAAATTATGAAAGTGTCAAGTGTTATGAAATGTCCGCTGATGTTAATTACAGTGAGTTGGAGTCTGCTGTAGCTTGGGTTTCTGCATGACCAGGCCCTTAAATTAAAAAGCATACTGTATAGGTAACTGGAATTATGTCAAAGAAAGCTCTTATCAGTCACCTGCATCAGTTTGGTCTGAGTGCACCTGTGCGAGGTTAGCTAACTCAGCTGGAATGTTTTGAAGATATAATCGGAAATACAGTACTTCATTTGTTCATATTACTGGTTCACTCATTTGTCATATAGACTCTAACAAATATCAATACAGAGTTCAAACAGAAAGAAGAGTATTTTGCCAATATTTTACATGTGTATATCATTTTGGGAGCTCTTCTTTTTGCCCTCACCCTCTGTCCCTTTAAGCTTTCCTCCCTTTGCTCTGGTAACCCTATCCCGGTGAATCACCAGGTGATAAATGATCATTTCTTTCCAGCAGAGTATGGGTGGCTTCGCCTGACCCTGCAGCTCGACCTCGATCGCACAGACAGATGGACAGAGAGACAGCAGAACAACAAACTGCCATTGTCTTGAACTGGTTATCTAAGGTCCCAGATTTCTCTTCTAAACACCAGGCATGTCTGTCACACAAGAGTGTATGGCAACAGAGAATATTGTTGCACGCTCAACCGAAGATCAGAGTCAAGACTCTTGAACTTGCACTAGCTGCCTGGAGAGCATATATACTGTCTCATTCAGTGTATTTAAAACATATTGCTATTGTACACAAAGAAACAATAAGAAATTAAAGCTGCAAGCAGCGATGAGCAAGCCCTGGCAGAGTGTAGCATCGTATTTTAATGGCGCAGAATGAGTTGCCATGGCAACAGCGTTTGATTATGGGTCATGAGTTTTAGGAAGTAGCATCATCAAGGTCTTACATTTTAGCTGAGTCAATTTCAAGTGTACCTGCTTGACCTCTAAGGAGTAATTAGTCAAAGAATTACGCTGATTACTTCCTGTTGCCAGTGGGTGGAACTTTGATTGTAACTGAATATGGGGTCTTCAGACCGGGACTCTTAACAAGCATATACAATTTGGAAAAGGTCAGACAATGTGGAGTCAAGTTATATGGCTTTGAAATTTCATGGCGAAAAATCTGAATTTTCCACACTGCCACGCCCACCATGTATAACACAGGCAAAAGATTTTGATAACTTTTCATCTCCAAGGTGATACAGGCCGAATTTGAAGTCGGTGGGGTCAAATATCAAGGAGGAGTTTGTTAAAGTACGAGGGCTGGAATGGCAAAAATATCTCCAAAATCGCAAATTTCAATCAAAATGGCCGACTTCCTCTTGGACGGACAGTGTGGTCCTCCCAACTTTTTTGTGCATTTGGAAATAATACATTTGCATACCAAATTTTGTTCTCCTACATCAATCTAGAAAGTAGAAATTCACATTTTAAGATGTCCTAGGGGGTGCCATAGAGTCATTTTGCCACAGTGCAACAGTGAGTTTTCGTGGATGTTTAGGCCGCCAAAAATGCATTTGTTTTGGAGGAAACAAACGCAGCGTTTTCCTACAATAGGCACTGTGAAGTGCTCGGGCCCTAATAATTATTTAATATGCCAATGAAAAAATAAACATGCATTTCCTTCAGGCTTGATTTAACTTATCAATAGTAAGTCAATGAATACTGTATTTTCCTCATGGCCATTAACAGACTAATATGCAGTCACTTGGCTCTTGTTTCAGGCTATAGAAATCATTTTTATTGTTTTTCCTCCAGTCTGTTGTTGGTTTCCAGTATCTTCCATTTGGTTTCCGAGGGGCGTGTTACTTCCTTGGTGCATGTGTGTCTGGTATATGTATGTACCCTATCAATATAATTAGATTCAACTGAAGCATGCAATCTCTGGGATAGACTTTCCTGTAACAACATGTGCACACAATGGTATCAGGCCTTTCCATCTGCAATTTCAACACAACACACGTTTTCTAGACAAAAAACAAGCAAATGAGGCCTGCAAACTTCGAAACAATTTCGATATATCGTAAATATGCTTCAATTTCCGTCACGATAAACCTGACACGCCCTATTGAGTGTAACACCATTTGATCCGGTTTGAAAGTTTTAATCAAGAGTGACAAATAGGTGTGTTGGACCACAAGAGCGGTGGAACATTTGTGATTGCCTCCGTCTCAGTTCAACAACATCAAAGACTTTCAACAACCTGCACAGGATGCAGCCTTGCAGCATTACATTCAGCATTTCACAATAAAAAGACATTATTAAGTATTATTGGACCGATAACATCAGCAACCATGAAGATGTGATTGCCACACAGAGGAAAACAACAGAGTTAAGATTTCAGTGCACCTGTAGGATTCTTGAATATGACGTCTGCCCTTGAGTATGCCTGTCATGCATGGCTTACGGGTGGCACAGCCGTGGGAAGCAGTGGTTCCTGGTCCGACACACATTCCTGTCCCGCACACACACCTAGACAAAAACACACAGACACACTCCCCCAGCCCGCCCACCTGGGCTGGATGACCCCCTAAACAGCTCCAATTACCAGGCACTGACAGACAGACAGATTAGGTCCCAACAAGGGTGCTGAGGCCTGCACAGACAGACAGACAGATAGAAAAGGCAGGCCGGCTGGACGCAGAAAAACAGCAATATGGCTGACCAGACAGCCTCAGAGAAGGGGTTGAGGATGCAAAAAGAAAGATGGGAGGGAGAGAAAATTCACAAGGGAATTCTGTCATTAATTACAGTAAGTATGTTTACATGAAGCCCTCATCGGACCAAACCAAGGTGGAGAATAGTCTGCTCTTTCACCATGACTGAGGTTCCCATGTACCTCCCTCCAGCTCCCCTTTTGCACACACACACACACACACACACACACACACACACACACACACACACACACACACACACACACACACACACAGAAGGTACTTTTCTTCCTCGAAGCAGACACCTTCACCCTGTAGCCACCTGAACCCATGACCTAAAGCAGACCACAACAAAACCTCTGTTCATGCAATCTGAAGAACTAACACACACACACACACACACACACACACACACACACACATATATGGGCACCTTCCCTCTGTGTCACTTTCACACACCGCCTGACCAACAGCACAAAAAAAATCACTTTTCTTTTTGTGAAAACAAATTCACAGAGTTAAATGCCCGACCTTGGAAGCAAACAGGGCATTTTCAGGGTTTTTGTGAAGACCAACCCTTCTGACAGTGAGATGGTACTGTGGCATTTTGGATGATTAATATTTCTGAGAATTCAGACATTTTTCTGTGTTTTGCCCAGCAAAACTTTTGGTCAGCAAAATGTTTCTTCTTTTTGAGACTTCGGGAAAATTGCTACACATTGTTGAATTTTCTTTCCAATTAAACCAGTGTTTACACAGTAGTGGATGAGGTGATGACAGAGCACACTATGTGTTTATATATGGGGGTGGGAAAAAGACTGCCCATCTCTAGGATTTTGGGGAGCGAGTTTAAAACAGTGAGTTTATTGTTTGGAGAGCCTTACATGATACAGCTGATCCCCCTTGTCTTAACTCAACCACTAACCATTTCTGTTAGAGAAAAAGACACACATACAAATTCCTCACAGAAAACCAGCACATAGCTCAAACTGATATCTGCCTCTATTCATAAAAGCAACTTGGTGAAAATCATCTGACATCCAGTAAAAAACATGAAATCACGTTTTCCCCGGCAACCCCTCGTGCTCACAACAGCAGCAGCGGAAATGTCAAGTGTTCAACTTTTCTTTTTTTTTTTGCTAATAGATCTCATGTGTGGCTTTGATTACTCTCAATGCCATTTTCTTTGCCATTTTGTGATTTTTTATGGCCGTGATATTTTGTTTTTCCCCTTATGACACCATGAGAAGGACAATGTTGTATATGAATGATAAGTAATGTTACTAGCGTTATGAGCAATGCCCTTTTATATCAAATGCTTCAGTTTTATTTTATCAGTAGCATTAGGAGACTAAATGTACAATGTTGAACTTTCCTGAAATTATATTATCTAGAATTGCTCTAAAGCCTTTTATTTTTGACAAATTACATTTATTTAGAAGAAAACATTTTTTTTTTCTATTATTTTGTAAGTGTAGATGAAATTTTAAAAAATGTTTTTTTTAAAACCCTGGTCATATTTGCACTGCGGACTATTTAACAACTATTTAAGATTGCTTTGTATTCTTATATACAGAATATATGACATGTGCATACATAGACTTGAACCAAACATAATGTCAACCAATAATATAATGACATCCACCCATCAACCCAACTTTATCTTTTAGCAGCACAGAGCTAAGATTCATTACTAAGCCCCTCGCACTTTTAGCAGTCCAATCAAATATGGTGGTTTTAGAGCTACGAGATTAAACAGTTTTTTGACAAACAACAGTGCATGCTGTGACTTCCTTGAGTCTTGCTGTCGGAAATGTTCAGCAACGAAGTGCTGGGTGGATAAATAAACTGTTGCTTCTCAAGAAATTGTTAAAATCCAGTTCCAGCTTTTTTTACTGAATGCAAAGATATGAGAATGGTATAGATCTGCTCATCTAACTCTCTGTAAGAATGTGGGGGGAAAAGTGTATTTCTCAAAATGTTGACCTATTCCTTTAAATATATGTGCTTTGGGTTATCAGTTTTTTGGGGAGGATATCTGAAATAACTGTTCATTTTATTACTGATAATATTTCTCATTAAAGGAAATGGTAACTTATGAGTACAGCTTGCGGTACTCACTGGCTGCAATGAGAAATATAATATTTTTGGCAACTGAAGGACAAAGGCAACATTCAAGGTCAAGGCAAGAACCTCAGCCAGGAGATATGTGTAACTATCTGCAATTAAAAATTACAGCATATCCCTGATATGTAAAGACTAGGTTTGAAAAGCAGATCAGAATAAATTAGAGGTGTTTTCAAGAGTGTCTGGCCAAGAAAGACTGGCTCAGCAAAGTGTCTGATTAGAACCATATTTTCCCTGCTAAGTAAAGATCGATTGAAACAGAAAACTGAGGAAAGAGAGGGAGTGAGAGCCACGGACCAGCGAATTTAAAGACAAAGAGAGGAGAAGGCATGAGAAGGTAAATGAAAGAGAGAGACCAAGAACAAAGAGCGGGAGAAAGAGAGAATTGAGTTTGTGTAACTGTCAGGGAGCCCCTTCAACAAGTTCAACAAGCAGACTTTCTCTAAACAGCTCATTGGATCCAGATGACAACTTCCTCACTCTGTCCAGACAGAGAGCGCTGCTCCTGAAAACCCAAATCAGTCATTACTTGGAGTTTGCCTTTTCATATTTTAGGGTATGATGTATTGACAAATTGTTATATTTTTAACTAAATTTAACAGATCTCAGAGGCTCTGTGGTCAGTGGAAACAGCTGCAGAAATTGGATGGATTACAAAACATATCAGTTGTATGCACATGCTTTTGCCTGATTTCTGTCTTTCTTGCTTGGTTTGTGATAGAAAGGGTTTACAAGACAAATCTTGCTGCCTGGATGTGGGTTTTTGAAGTTTATTGAGCATTCAATCACTTTGTATAAGCTTTAAACAAGATATCCAGTGTAAGAGCTTCGACAGACACAAATAGGAACATCACGTCACCGAGATAGTGATGTGTTAGAGGAAAAAGAGTAACATTGGTGAATTAGATCAATTATATGAAATAGATCATGTTTATCTAACTTTGAATCTAGTTGTTGAAACCTCTTCATTTGAATGTCGTATCTCCTTTAAAGATTTTTTTTAGCTCCACTCATCACTCAACAGTCCACAAATACGGGTGCATGTTTTTTTGTTTGTTGTCCAGTTTAGTTTCCATCTGGTTTATTGTCTTCAATGTCAGTGAAGCAAATTGTTTTTCTTCCCTACATTCCTTACTTGTTAGTGGCAGAAACTCTTCGTGCCATTATCTTAGAGAGAGAGGAAGAGAAAAGCTTCTCAAATGGCATCTTAATTAAATTATGACTGGTAGGTGTGGTTTTTGATTGGCAAGTAAAGACTATAACTTAAACACTGGTATCCTAGTCTGGCTCCAGCAACACCAATCAATTAAATGGCCATGTTTACATGCACACTAATATTCCACTATTATTCCAAATATGACAATATTCCGAATTTAATACAGGTCATGTAAAAAGCATCGTCTGTTTGGATATTTCAAATTAGGCCTTATTATGAATGTATCATTTTCCAATTAATGTATGATATGCTGATATTATTTGGCTTTTGAGCATTCTCCCAGCGCATTCTGAATATGAGTCTCAATTGGCGTTTTTACCGCAGTTTGTGACACACGGCCTCTCGCCTGTTTACGGTCAGCTCTATGCGCTGTGAACAATCCAACAAGCCAACAGTTTGCTAGGCTGGGATAGAGATGCATGATGGGTTGGTTGTGTAACGCACCCCTGCACAGGCAAAATGATATATGCTGGCGCAGGAAGGCAGACTGAGGAGAGGAATGAGAGGAGAGTGGAGAGCTGTTCAGGACAGGCTGGAAAAACAGAGTGAGCCTTCTTCACGATGGGGATGAAGAGGATTGGTTATTATGCTGACATGCAGCCATAGACTGACACTGACAATCAGCAGTACAGTGAACATCATGGGCTGACCTAGGTACTGGATTTGCCTGTAACTATAGATTTATAATATACTGTCATATCAATATCAGGTGGAAAAGGACCAGGAATAAATGTCAGGCAGCAGTTAACTCATGTTTGTCACCTTGCTGGTTTACTTCAATACCTGCAGAGATCTTGTGATTTCCACTGGAGCAGAGGAAACCCCTGAAAACCCTCTGCATGTAAATGGGAATATTATTTGAAATATTCCTTTTCATTACCCATGTAAACAGCTTAGTAGGTATATTGTCTTTTTCAGATTAGATTATATTAGAAAACGTCATTAATCCCCTAGAGGGGAAACTCATTTACCAGCAAGCAGCTCATACATACATACAACAATACAGACAGTACAATCAAGTAAGTAAATAAATAAATAAATAAAACACATTAGAAAACGTTATGAAAAGGATGGCCTTCAAGGGGTAAAACTGTTATTAATTTGGACCTCGTTCTCTTTTTAATAATGACTTCAAGTGAGAATAAGGACAAAAACTGGAATATTTTGTCCATTCAAGCATAGTCAGTGGCTTGTCTTTTAAGATGGATGAGCAAAGGTCATTCTTTTAGAAAGGAACAATTTTAACTGGTTTGTCTGACGACATAATAAAAGAGTAACATAAAATATAACCTATACATCATAATTCCTAGTTACAATAAATTGATGATCCAATAGAGATAGTTTAACTTCAAACATATTTATGTCTAAACAAGGGAATGCAACAATAACTTGACAGTTACTGTAATTTAATCAGTTCAGTAATTAAATCATAAGATACTATGGCTATCAATGCATTTTGAACTAGACAAAGTAAACCTACTTATCATCTCCAGATCAAAGTAATGAAGGATGGTGCATCCACATGAAGCCAGCCAGCTTCTTTGTTCTCAGAGGGTTTGCCACAGGTAAGGTGGCTGCCTGTATAGATTGTGGGTCTCCATCCATGCAGGAAGCAGTTGGGCAGGTAGAGGAAGGTTAGAGTGGGAGGAGATTTTCCATACCAAGGTATCATTTCATTTGTCCTTTATTGCATTGGATCGACACATTTTCAGCATGAAATGTTCCTACTTTCATCTAACAGATAGCAGCCTCACTGTTTTTTTAATTATATGCTTTAAGAGCTCTGATAAAGTCAGTTGCAAGTTTATCTTCATAAAAACTCAACAGTTTGCAAGTGTTTCATCTAAATCTAAATTTGCCCTTTTTTTTCCAAATATGAAAACATACAGTATATCAACATATCAAAATAGACGGCACTGGTGGAAAACATTTGGTAGTAATACAGTATTTTATAGGCCTTCAGTCATGTAAATGATTTGTTGTGAATGAGCTAAAACCTTAAAAAGTCCAACTAAACCATTTAATTCCGATAGTACATCAGTGGTAAAGTGAGCAAAACATCAGTCATTGTTTCCAAAATATGTGCTTATGATTTAAGTTCTTTATCCGTGACCAGTAAACCGCTAGTTACGAATAAAGAACTTTAAAAATGTGCTAAGTAAACCTAAAGTAAGTAAACCTGCAGTGGTACAAACTTTTGTAAATAACCATTTTCCTCAGGTTGATGACTCTTTCACTGTCTGACAACCACACCAAACATTATGGTCATCGCAACCTGCCAAAGTCCTCCATCTGTGACGGTTTGCTGATTGCCGCTATTTTCGCACAACTACAATTTCATAAACAAGTTCAGAAAGACAACACAACATTTTAGGTGTTTTTCGCTCAACATGATCATTCTTCATCATGTCATATCCAATACTAGATTCCCAGATTTGCCACGATACAGCATTTAAATCATGCAGCTTTTTGTTCCATATTGTAGATATATTATCTTAACACTCTGCCAAAACAAGTAAATGTTGAGGAACACTGATAAACGATCACACCATTTATGTGAAATAAACAAGATGAGATAGAAAAATGTGAAAATATTTCCATTTTATGATTATTATTTATTCCTGAAAATAGAAGTCATTACTACAAATCACTGCAAAAATAAGAGATCACTTTGGAGCACTAAATTTGAGTACTTTGTTCAAATATTTAAAAAAACGTGTTGAAATGCAGTGGTCTCTCTCCTCACCTCAGTAGTGATACTACTGGCCCACCACATTCATTCTCCTCCATCTATCTGTTGTGAGAGATTAGTGCCAGAAGAAGACATTTAAATTACTTCTATTTGATTTTGCCTATTGTAGGATAATTTCATAAAAACTAATATAATTGCTTCATATTGACAAGCTTGGATTCCAACTAAGAGAAGACACACAATTTGTACTGCCATTTCTTCCAGGCTTGCAACAATGACTGTGAAACTTAGTATAAAGACTGTATAAGGTCATGGGAGCTAGACACTTTTCTAGGCCAGCTGTGGTTGAGCTGCACTGAGGTTGGATACCCACTGACAGCTGCTGCTGATTGCTCTGACATGCCATCCAATAGATACTCTTCTTTGCCTTCTTCAAATATCTCCTTTTTTTCATTGTATCTTTTAGTGCTCTTCTATTCCCTTTTCGTCTTTACTCTGTAAACTAAAAGGACAGTCATCCACACAATCCCCAGTGGCATAAAAGACCACATAATAGCCCGCCTCATGTTTGTCTTAACTGGGAAAAAAGAAACTATGTTTACATTGGGGCTGCACTTAGTCAGAGAGCTTAATTGAAGGTGAGTGTTAGTGCGGCTGTGGTAGAGCGGGTCATCCACTAACCACAAGGTTGGCAGTTTGAGCCACGGATCTTCCTGTCAACGTGTTGTAGTGTCCTTAAGCAAGACACTGAAGGCCAATTTGTTCCCGATGGTCAGGCCCCAGAGCCTTGCATGGCAACTCCATCGCCATCAGTGTATGAGTAAGTGTGTGAATGGGTGAGTGAGGGGTAGAGGCAAAAATTATAAAGCGCTTTGTCCCTTAAGGTAAAAAGGTGCTATCAAAGTTCAGTCCACTTACCATTTGTCATATCTGGGCTTGGCCAAAAGAATATGCATGGCCCCAAAGACACATGGGATATCACACCCACTCCTTGGGGTTGGTTTTAGCTGCTTCGCATGTCTAAAACAAACCACTACATCTGTTTTTACTTCGTGTTTTGTTTGCGGCTTGAAGAGAGAGAAAAAAACAGTGGCCTCAGTAAAAAATAATTGCATTGGCTTTATTCTCCTGAATCTCCTGGACTGACACGGGAGAGTGATTGGTTGAAAAAGACAAAGGAGAGGAGAGGAAGTGGAGCAATTGGGATGAACACAGACTCATAGACAGAGGGTCATGACAGGAGAAAAAAAAAAAAAAAGAACAGTATGTATGTCCATGCACACACACACGTATTTAAACCCAGACGGATAGGGTTTCCCTGAGGGTGGAAACATCAAGACATCTCTGCCTTGTTCTGCCCGGCTGGAACACATTGAGGGTTACACATCAGATCTGAGCATTCAAGACTTTAAAGGGGAACTACTTTCTCCTTTCTTTACATACGTCATATGCAGAAACTGCTACCTACACAGGATTAGCTTCTATAGAGCTTCTCCTTTTTGCATGCTTCCAAGATGGCTGCCATTTTACACGTGGACTTCTCTTGTTGTGGTACATATTTTTCATCAAGTCATGCTTTCTAGATAGTTTATGTACTGTTTATACTGTATGTGCATCTTACCTCCAAAGCTTTCACCACCAATAATATACTGCAATACCGATGTGGGACTAAGATACTCAAAGATACCTACTGTATGCAATTGTCACAGCTTTTCTGCTAAACTGAAAAGAATACATTTTCCCACTAACGTCATCATTTATCTGCTTGTTTTATTGTCATTCCTCGCTGCTGCCAAAGATTCAAAACTTGTCTCACAACTCTATTCAAACACGTACGTTTGGCCGCTCTCCATCTGTCTCTTCGCACGGTCTATCTGACCATATTGATCAGTATTTTGATATATTTTGGGCTTATTGCAGTATAGCTCACAGCCAGGCATCTTCATATTTTTGTAATAACCACGTAATATCCAAGAAACACCTGGCGCAGATTCTGTGGCTTATTTTACAAACTTTGGCTAAATTTACCTTAAAATTACAGTCGCTGACAATGTTGGGTTTTCTGGGGGTTTTTTTTTAAAAAGGATTACTTCGTGGGAAAATGTTCTCAAGAAGACACTGACATAAAAGGATTTGTCTGACAAAACATTTTTTGTATTATAATAATCATGTAGTCATGTTCAAAACAAAAGTTGATGAATTGAGTTTTTATTATGGTTTAGCTGCAATATGAAATAAAACCGCTATGCATGTGACACAAGTGAATTTGAATCAAAATAGACAGACTAAAGTAAATCCTTGATGACCTGCTTTTTGTTAATGATGGCCTAATGTGTTCAATTTCTATATTTTTCTCATTGTCAATTGTGCAAAGCCAAACAAACAATGAAGTCATCCTTCTTAAAAGTATTGTGTGTGTGTGTGTGTATATCCAAAGCCTAATATATCTTATACCACTGTGCCGTAGATCCCTGTTAGACATTATTGTCCAGAAACAAATAAAGACACATCAGTTAGCCACACTGTTGCACTGGGGACATGTTCCTTGGCCCCTAATGTGAGTTTGTATATCATTTAGTGGTTGTGTCCTAACTTAGTCAACACTGATGAATGTTGCATCAGATTTGGTCTAAGTGAATAGACTTGTGTTTAAGAGACAACGCTCTCTCTGATTGGTTTGTTTTTTGTTTAACCTACAGTGCAAACTACATAATAATAGAGTCAAATCATGGTTAATGTGACTATCGGCTGCTTGGCTCAATCCATCCGTAACCTTCCCTTTTGGAGGAGGAAAGGTGGAGAGGGTGCAGCATGTGGCTCTGTGCCCCAGCTGTTGCTGTTTGCATTAAGTGAACAGTAATTGCACACACGCACCCACATGCACACACAAATATTGCTGTTGGCATTCTGGCAACTAAAAATAGAAATCCTGACATGCAATGTGGTGATGATGAGTAAGTGTTGAAAGTGAAGTCTGTCATACAGTATATATACAGCGTGCTCCTTGTAGTTTCACGTGTCCATCTGACTGTGAGGCAACCTGTGATGGGACATGCACACAGACACACATGCTGTGCAGAGATCATCTTTATATCATAAGGGAACTTGGTGTCAAAGGAATTGAATACACATACTGTATGATCAAGGTCAAAACATGTGCACATGCTACACATGTGATTTCAGAATGAAAATAGATGTGGGCACAGGCACACGCACAGTCTCAAACCACAGGTGTGGAAAGAGTTTTGAAAGGTCTTAACTCTCTCTTACTCTCTCTGTTTTCCTCAAATCTCTGAAGCCGCTCATTGTCTTGCCTCCTTCTCTGTCCATCTCTCTTTTAAAGTCTGTCTTTGACATAATGTTCTTGCTTAGTTTTATCTCTCCTGTCCTGACACAAACTATCTCTCTATCTCTCTCTCTCTCTCTCTCTCTCACACACACACACACACACACACACACACACACAGAAATTCAGGGGAATGTCAGGAATGTGTCCGTTCCTGCAGCATCATGTTGTTGTTACACATATGACTGCAACCCCAGAACCTGAGGAGTGCGAGTGTTTTTCCAAAGCCCATGGATGGATGGATGGAGGCAAAGAATGATTGATGAAGAAGCAAGACACTGTTGACTCAGCCCTTAAAGGCTTGATGCTTAATCCAAAAGTAAACAACAAGGTGCCACCCCAGCAAGCTCACTAACAACAAACCAGTATTTCCTGTGAATGTTTAGAAAGTGGTGGGAGATTTATACACACACGAGCACAGGAACGGGAATTGAAAGATTGTGCTGATCATGAGTTTATCACGATCTTGAGTTTGTACCTGTGCTAGCAATGTCAGTCTGTCAGTCTGAATTAAAAACTGAACTTGAATAGCATAATTTGAATTCCAGTAAACTTTTTTCTCAGTGTAAGCAATGTAAACGATTATTTATCTGTTTACAAAACCTGCCCAATGCGGGACCAATTAGCACAACCCCATATCCAGACATGCCTCAGACCTCCTCTAGCATAGGCTGGAGGGAAGATTTATCTGACTCCATGGATGGCTAACCTGATGGAAATGGAGATAAGTGGCCTGCTCATCCTTGTTTGGCTGAGGAAGCATAACTTCTTTCTGCAGTTGTCCAACAGCTGGTGTAAACAAATATCTGTCAGTTAAAATGCATTTCATTGACTAGTGGATCATGACCTGCTGACTATCTTTTGGTTCAGGCATATGATTTTTTTTTTTTTTTGCTACAGGATGCACACAGTGTAAAATAAGCAACTTTTGGATACACAGGAGAATGCGAATAATGATAATGACACCATGCATGTGCCTACATCTGAATAAAGTTGTAAAACACACTACATGCCTGATTATCACATCACCATTATCCAAATCCCCATCCAAACTGTTTGAATGGGGAGTTAATTTCTGAGTGGCTGATGATAGTAAGCACCTCACCTCCCATCTTTCTTATCAGGTAGCTAGCTGTGAGATGGATGAGTCCATCTCACTGGATTTAAGCTTGTCTCTGTGTTTATCCCTCTGATTGATCATGTTCATCTGCTGTGCTGTGTTCTTAGCACTAGTGTTATAAATTAAATGGTGGCATCACAAGTCTGCCCAATGCAGTTTCTAAGTGATATTGTACAGATAAAGATGTTTTCCTGAGGCTTGGACAATTATAAGTGTGTGTTGTATTATTCTGCATTGACATCCTCTGAATTATTCATACATTATTCTTTTAGCCTGACATCATTGAACTTAATGTAAAGTCATGTCAGGATGCAACAGTAGAAATAAACCATTCTTATTCTATTCTCTGTCCATTTTTTATTTTTTTAAATTCAGATTATGGTCATGGTGACAACAGACTAATCAGAATAGCCAAGCCATTCTCATAAGCTTTCTCCTCAGCTATTTCCCTGCATGCTCTAATTTGCCCACAGGTCTCCTCCCTCTCAGATTTGCTGGGCATACTTCCACTGTGAGGTTTGTAGGAGACATTCTAATCAGAAACAACTCATAAACACATTACATATTAAACTGTCTCTATTCCACATTAAAGAGCAGTGACTTCACTGAGCCCTTTCTGATATCTTCTGGCTGTATCCCTAAGTCCAAAACCCCTGTCAAGGAAATTCACTTCAGCTGCTTTTATCAGCAATCTTATCATAAAGCCACCACACAAAAGCCTTTACAGAGCAGTCCAATATCAGTGAGTGGTGAACATCATGGACAGATCAATCAGCAGAACCGCAATATCAACAACAAGCAAAGATTCAGTTCAAAGGCCATCAAAGAGTACACAGTCCAATGTTCGGTTGCAACATATTCTGTCATAAAAAGTGCAAATAAAACAGGTAACGGAGGAGAAACTTTGTGAACTCCAACATCCATTAAGAATGTCCTCTAATTTGTGCCAAAACAGTGCACACAAGTCTTGTTCTTGTTGGACTATATGGGTCAGAGCACAACCTCATGACACAATAGCAGTCTACTGCTGGATCAGTAAATCCTCCAATATAAATGCAATGTTAAAGCCCTGTCTCCCATTTCTCATTCTAAACCTCAAACCTCTGAGTAATAATTTTGATAATTTGCTCTGGCACTAATTATTGACCCCTGCTTCAATCTCCAAGTTAATATTTTTAAAGGAAATAACATTTGGCTCTATGTTTACACAGCCATTCTGTCTGGTGGAAGAAATAACACCAGCAATAACAGCTCAGCCTGGCATCATCAACCTATACTCCACATCGTCCGGGTCATAAACTTGTACAACTCAGACCAAGAGGAAGACGGGGACACAAGGTTATGAAAACCTCTCGCTATTCATTTTGTGCAAACTGGTGGATTGCGGGCGGCTAACAGAATTAAGGCACTCAACCTTTTTTTGGTTCAGACCCCAGGGTTATGACAACATCTTTAGTTTTTATGTGTTTTAAATGTAGAGCTGACATGCACAGGTCATTTGACACAGTTTCCATAGTGATATTCTTACACTGCAACATTCCCAGGATCATTGCTCAGTTTGGATATACTGTGGATTGTGTGGCGGTGAACAAATTTGTATACAAAACAGTGATGTATTTTTTACAACATCAAGCCCATGACCCTTTGAGACCAAAATATAAATAAAACTATGGAAACACTCAGAGATCAGACAAATTACAGGGTACGGCGGGATGCATCTATAAACCAAAGAATTTCAAACCATTCAGAGTGTGGTTATCCTGTGTAAAAGACCGATTTTTATTACCTGAAGATGAATGACTTCTATTGCGCTGATTGCATCAGATTGTTTCGTGTATCACAAAACGAAGATTGTGTTCCTCTCTAAATCTGAATTTCATTTTCATTTGAGCACAACATACAGTATTGTGCAAGTTTCTCTTGCAGTTGCATGCACATACTGAGGAAAGATGAAGATGACGTGGTATCTGTTAGCGACAAATGTGTGCAAACCACAACTTTACAGTACATGTACAGCTATGGCATGCATCACTTAATATTCATCCAAAATGAAGTGTCTCATGTGGTGTAAAATCAGACAGTACAGCTCTGGAATGTGTTTAGCTGGTCAGCTCTGTTTTGTCTGAGGCCTAAATGATCTTGATTGGAATGCAAGTGTTCATAATTTATTAAGCAAACCCCAAAAACAAGTCACTGGCAACACACAATAACACTGAAGGACTCAACCCGTACAAAGAACACCAAGCCAAGGATTTTTTTGAAGATTTTGGCTGACCTTCCCGACCAAAGGGCTGTTTATCTTAACTGTTAGGAAACGAAACCATTTGTGTTTGCTTGAATTATCCTTGATTGGAGCCAGATATACCAAATTAGATGCTAGAAAAATGTTTTTTGTTCAAGGTGAAATAACATATTAGATGAAGTTCCATTGTTTTGTCGGTCTATCTCTGTGTTTATTGATAACAGTCTGTTTGAGCTATTTAATACCTGTCAAAGCAAACAAAGAACGAAACACATTAACATCATTCACAATTACTTTTATTACATTGATGTTTTCCTTTAAGTGGTCTGGAAAATTCTGAAGACACAATTGAAGCTAACATGAATGGTTACATTCTATTTTGAGATGATAGGGGGAGATGGAGAGATGAAACACATTGATATATCTTTGTATGCATCATCTCTTCATGCTGAACTAAAAATATTTGATATGAATTTACAGTATGAAACATGCTGGCTCCAATAGCATGTCAAAATCTAAGGCAATTTATTTGATACAGTGAATACATGTGTGCATAAAGAATATTTAGAAACATGACAAATGAGAGGAAAAATGAGTATTAAGAGAATTTACTTAAAATCCAAAAATCAGTCAGTTTTGCTTAAGTTGTGAAAACCCCAGGAAGTTTTCCCCACAAAGTTAAACAAAGAAGGGTATGTATAGGGAATTTTGGCTCATTATCTACAATCTACAGCATATTTGAACAGTTTCCATTTAACATCAATTAGACGTTCTCACTAACCACTTCTCACATGGGGCTTAATGAGTCTGAAATATATATATAATATATCCTCACCATGCCAAGGCAAAGATGATGGCTGTCTAAACATTTCGCTAATGATCTACAGTACATCACACTTTCACTTCATGGTGGTAATAATAATGATGACGCCCTTTGCAATTGTCTTTGACTGATTGATTCAGTTTGACATGATGTATTTATGTGTAAAATAATTCAAATACTATAAAAACTGCAATTTTGAAACTATGAAAGTTAAGGGCTGCTTTATCTGAGAGAGATCCCTTTTCAGTTTTGGTAGCTGGGAGGAATTTTGAGGTAGTTTCCTATTCCATGAATCATAATCTACTGTGACACTGACGATGCTCTGAATGGCCAATGTTCCTTATTAGAGATAGTAGAGTATGAAAAATGTAAAAAGAGGACTATGCTCGTTTTTGGTTTACACATAAAACTCTGTCTTTATTAGCCCATGTTCTCTTGGAGTACATACAGAATGCCACAATAAAAACAGAACATTGACGATTTTTACACTGTAATGTGGAAAAAATGCTCTGACTGTGGTACTAGTGAAAACAACCTGATGTTAATTCTTTTTCAACAAAGAATGCTTGTTTATTACTGTGTGGTTCTTCCCATGCTTCTTGGTTGTTTTGCATTTTTGTTTTGTTGTCAAGTGGGGTTACACTCCTTTGTCCTTTGCTGGAATCCATTGTTCTTTGTAATCTATTTTGTGGTAATGCAGCGCTCTGTGACTATCTTGTGACCATTTGAGAGAGTGAAAAGACACACATAGTTTGAAGCAACCGTAATCTGCTCTTTGATTATGTGTGCAAAAAGGTCCTTGGCTAAAAAAGAACTGCACACTCCATTTCCATTACAAGTCTATTGTATATAAACCTTTGAGATTAGCTATACAGTGAGCTGCGACTGCTGTCAAACAAACACAAACTGATATAATATCATAGAGAAGAAGTTTACTCTTTGAGGAAGTGTTGCAGTCTGAGAAAAAACATGTCCAACAAAGTAAAAACCTGCACCTGTTCACTGAAACTAATCTCAATATTGTGCTATTACTATTACTATTATTGTCTCCAACACTTCCTGTTGCAGTGATCAGTATGCTGATGTTGTCTGGCAATAGTGGGGTCTTATCACAGGCAAGGTAGAGTTTGGACACAGAAACAGAGGAATGACTGCAACAGTTTACTGGAAAAAGTTCCAGATATCAGTGTTGCAAAACATGAAAGATATATAATCCTGAATGTACCTATCCCCAGAAGACCACAGCCAAGGGGTACAAATCTGACAGAGGAAGTGGTTTTCAGGCCTACATGCTACTGAGGTTAATGCCTTTAAACCTTTACATGTGTCAGTGATTGTGGTTTAAAAGGGTGACGGCTCAGTTGGCTCTGAACAAGCACCCAACAATGTTGCCATGCTTTAGCCTCCTATTTGACATGACACTGGGATTCTTAACATGCCGAGGAGAAGGAACTGATGCTGTATGGGTGGTGATGAACATAAGTAAGACACGAGACAAGGGAAAGTCAAGTGTAGGATGTCTTTTAGTTTGTCTCCACAGGAGATCTTTAAAGTCCTGAACCAGTGAGTTCAGGTTACCCAGCCTATTCTTTTGATCTGCCTCATACGTCTGTCCATCCATCTATCTATCTAACACATGTATCCTGGGATAACCTTTTGACTTTCATGCCAATAGGACAAAGATTTACTCCCTGTTTTTGTTGGGGTGATAAGGTGAATTAGCCACCCATGTCCAACGGGTAAGATGCAACACATGCGTACATTCTCTCACGCCTCCCTCCATCAAAGTGAGGACTTTATGGGAGATGATTTTATGAGACAGGCGGTCCTGTTACAGACAATGACAGTGAGTTCAGAAGTCCGGAAGTCATTCTGTGTTTTTGGTCATAGTAATAGATTGACATAAGCATGCAAAATATATTTAGCAGGTACTCAAATAAGCAATTAAAAGTCAAGTCAAAATAAAATACACTAGATAAATAGAGGGAGCTGAAGATGAGGGACACGAAAAAAAGGTTTAGGGTTAGGGTTGGGTTAGGGTTAGGGTTACCCCTAGGCTTAGCAACCTGGCTAATTGCCCCAAAGCAAGACAACATGAGACCAGTAACGAAGCAGAACTTAGTTCCAGTCAGCAGGAAAACTGTCAAACACATGGCAGTCCTGATCAGAAAACCAAAGAAATACATGCATTCATGTGTGTTTCACATTTTTGAAGAAGTGGCTATGAGGCAGATATTCATGCTGGCAGAGCTTGGAAGGAAACTGTCCCTCTAAATTTCCTGGGCGGACAGTGGAAGTTGTAGATATGGTTACCCTGCAGAAAGCTGAGGGGACTACACTCCAATTAGACTGAGCTGCTGCCGGCCTTGATAGTTCTCTATAGGAGAGGCAGATGGAACTGATATACAGTACGTATGTTTGTAGTGTGTTTGTAGCGTGTGTGTGTGTGTGTGTGTGTGTGTGTGTGTGTGTGTGTGTGTGTGTGTGTGTGTGTGTGTGTGTGTGTGTGTGTGTGTGTGTGTGTGTGTGTGTGTGTGTGTGTGTGTGTGTGTGTGTAGTCAAACAACATCATCCTGGACATTGCCACAGTTTTCCAACAATGCTAAAAGCATACATCCGTAGAAATCTAATAAAATCCATAAATTGTTCTGGTGGAATGCTGCGGTGCAATGTATGGCGAGCAGGCCACAGGAAGCAAATGAAAACCACCCACTAAAGACAGGGAGGCCAAGTGTGTGTGCGTGTGTGCGTGTGTGCATTTGGCGCGCGTGTGTGTGTGTATGTGTGAGTGTTAGTGTGTTTCTGAGCACATGTGTATGATTGAGGTGCCAAAGTAAATCAACCAAAGTAAATCTGAAGATGAAAGCAATACAATATCTGTGTTTACTTGTACTGTAACCAATGTGCTGATAAAAGCCTGTAATGGATGCATGAGACGTAATATCTCACCACTATCATTAGGGAAATAATGTGTTATACCAATATGTTCTTTCCAAATTTGTATATTTGTATTTTTTGTATAGTAATAAGGAGAAAAACATTCAAATTCCAGACTTTATCGCCATCACTTTATACAGAATAGGAACATAAGCATGACTCAGGTTTAAACAATAATTTGAAACATACCTGTGAGAGTAACATGCAGCTGGTGCAGGTTTTACAATGACCTCAGTATGTAAAGAATTTCAAATAAATATCAAAATGCAGTAAAACTTCATTCAGCAATAAATAAAGAGAAATATTAAAAACATTAAATGAAAACATTGTAGGAATAAAGGCATTCTAACGGTTTTGCTAATGCAATAAGACCAGAGTGTAGCGCAACTGTATTGGAGAATGGCCAGTACTTCAAACGTAACAGTAGAGTGCACAAGCATTGTGGTTGAAGTGACAACTTTGTAGTTCATGCTTGATTGCTTACATTCATCTCACTGAGGGAACTGACAAATATCTCACCAGCAATATTCCACTCTTTTTGTTGCCTTTCACAGCAACTGGTGTTTTTATTTATTTATTTATATTTAATCCTACATGGGTAAAGATTTGTTTACAGTACTGACAAACATTCAGTGCAGTATGAAAATGAACTTACAGGCTTGAAATGTTCCTGCTCTGAGAACTTATTTAGAGTGAATATACTTTCTTACTATTGTTTTCTTTCATCAAACTTATCGTATCATAGCGTGCAAGCTGAGACCCAGAGAGAATTCAGCACACATGGACACGATGAAAAAGACAATGTGATTTGTGATGCTGTTCATGGTCATGGTGCAGTATTATTTTTTGTTGGATTTTATATTAGTATAATGTTTATACTCTTACAGTTACACTTGCAGTACAAATAATGTATAATAATCTACCTACATTTACTGAACACACTTTCATATTTTTAACCTGCCTGTTTGCAATATTAGATACAATGCATTTTCCTGTTTCAGCAAACACAGATATTTCTGTTCTGAGCATGGCAACAAACAGCATGGTTAAGATTAGGGAAAGATCATAGCCATAAGAAATAAAACATGGTTACGATAAGAGTCTGGTATCTAAAATACTTAGTTTAGGTCAAGGAATGATTGTGATTAAATTCTCCCCCACTGAAAGGGTGAAAATGGTAACATTTATTAATTCATTTTAAATATCCAATAATGGTGCTATGATCAGTTTATCTTTTTTGTTGATTTTCAAGATGCTTATGTGTTGCTGAGATGTTGCCTTGACTGTATGTGCCAGGACCTTACTTCTAAGTTCGGCATCCCATTAAAACAGAATTCACAGTCTCAAAGGCGCAGAGGAGTACTTTACTAGGACAATTTAACTCAAAGGAAATGAGCCGGACAGAGCAGTACATTATTTCCTCTGCAAGCTCAATCTGCTTAGCAATTTATCAAGAGTTGGAGTCGTACAGCTCAGCTCAACGTCAGTTTTTCAACAATGGATGACATTTGGGCTTGATGCTAAGACACACAAACATCCTGATGGCCTCTCTAGTGAAATGTAGTATCAGTCACAACTACATTTAAGGGAGGAGATGAGTGAGGAGCCCAAACCTCTTAAATGCTATTTAATCTCTTGAAGCAGCAACTATGCAATCCTGCACTTAGATTCCCCTTGGCTGTTTATCTCATCTTAATAATTGAGAAGAAGGTTGATGGATACGTTTAATAGTTGGAGAGAACAAGACCACTTATGCGACCCATCAATCTTAACCTGCAAGGGGTGAAAAAAGACAAGAGGCTTCTCTATATCCAAGGGATTTGGCTGCACCTTTTAGGGAGCTTTTCCCAGATACATCAAGACAAATCAAGTCTTTTTTGGAAGGGGAGAGGACATCAAGACACAAAGGATGAAGAATGAGAGTAAAGGGGGGAGAGGAGAGAGAGAGAGCGAGAGAGGTGGCTGGAGGAAGATACAGAGTGAAGATCAAGAAAAAGGCCAAATGCAGCACATTTGAAAAGAAACATTACATCTATTTCCTTACTGTGCTACTTTGAGTTCAGAGGTGCAGTCGAAGTGAAAAGGGAAAACTGGGGACAGGTAGGAAGAAGACAGGGTCAAAGAGCTAAAGAAAGAAAAGAGAAGAGACACGTTTCCTGCAGTTTCCACTGGGATCGTTCATTTCAAGCTTATCTCCTGCCTGATCTAGAATAAGGGGTGTAACACTGCACACACAAAACCAGAGAGAACCCAGAGTCCTGGCACCTGCCTTTATACTGCTGTCCTCTTTTCATTTGTTTACAACATAGAGAACATGATGTATTTCCAGCAGTGGTCATGAAAGTTGATGTGTCACGGTTTAATGCACAAGTGTGTCAAATGCCTTAATTTCAAGCATACTTTAGAGAGAGACCACAAAAAAAAGAATCCTGATGATGTATCTGTACCGTTTCCAAATAGAGTGCATTTATTGTGAATAAAATGGAGAGGCACCTGGCTGCAGGCCTCCACTGTGAGGTCGCTTCTGGTGCAGGACCTCTTGATAAAATATGTAATGTTCAGAGCTTATAAGCTAAGCTTTACCTGGATGCACAATTTGAGCAATGCAGACAATGCTTTCTGAGCTTGACAAGGGATTACATTGAGAAAACCCAAGTAGAAACACACACAGTTTGATAGTATGCGAGAAAAGGTGTGAGGTTGATCTGCTATGATGTGTATATTTACAGCAGAATTTTCTATATAGTTATCCCCCTAAAAAGTAAAAATATGGTTGTTTAAAAGTAATCTTAACCCATATGAAAGTTTGTTCGTCACCTTAGAAACAGTAGTTGACAAAACAATGTCAACACAAGGTACGTTTTTGTTCTGGAGCTTTTGATCACATCATCCAATCTTACTCAAATCACAAACAAGCATGATCTTTTCTTAACCAAATTGCCTAAAACTATCTGTGGCCTAAATGTTTTCATGTGGCAAATCCCAGAGTTGGTGTGTCTAATTCACTTACAAGCCTGCCATGATAAAGGAATACTTTCATTCAATCTTGAATTCATGACAAGGAGAACCTCTTTATCCCTCTTTCCCACTTCGTGTTTCAAAATAAACACTCTGAAATGCTTCCCTCACTTAAATTAACTGCATCCCACTCTGGCTGACCATCAAATTCCACATTACTATGCTCATAGTTCTCCTCCCCAACTTTGCTTAGTTGAGAAATAATATGACTGTGATGATATGAATGCAAATATTTAAAAGTAAGAGAGGCATTGACAGAGAACGAGAGCGATCCTAATCTAATTTCCTGGTTGTGCACACTCAGGTCAACATCTTAATGATACTTTTGGTTTTGAACATTTGTTTAAACCAGGAAGTTTGTGGTACACTATGAACTAATGTTACTCTTTAACACGCATGAGACGTGTGTGTGTGTGTGTGCGTGTGGGGGGTGGGGGTGGGGGGGTTATAGGGGTAGAGGAGAGAGGAGAAAAGCCGGGACGAACACCTGCTTGCAATTTTACAGAAAAAAAGAAAAAAAACTTTAATCTGGGCTTGTATGGCTGGCTGGCTGGCTGGCATAGAAACACGGCATCGTTTTTCAGATCAATCCGATATTAAGCCTACATAAACGCCAACTTCTCTGGAGAGCAGGCCAAGTGTTGACATTTTTGACACATGGCCAGAGGCCCTTGTAGGTAGGCCTACTCTTAAGCAGAGAAATGTGATAAATGACTTTTACAATTTTCACACTATTGGAAATATATCTTGTCCATATGTACATTCCAGGCAAAATTGTGTGTCATAAAACAGCAATAGAAGACAAGCTGTCTATGCCACTGTTCAGCTGTTACAGTGTGACTTATCTACTTTTGGTCTGTGTCCACAGTAAAGACTGTTAGTATTATTTAATCGTTCCATTGGGACTGTAAATTCAGACAAGTCATATCTAACAGATTAAGAACCTGTTGTCTCTGTGAATCATGTTGACACTTTCTGTAATTATGCAGATATCTTAGCTTAATGTTCTGCAACAGGCCAAATATTGAATAGATTACATGAAACACATATATTTAACCACTAAAGCTATACATTTAGTCATTACATTCTTATATTCAGTTGCTTACATTCTCTTTTGTTGAAATCTGAAAACCAGTTTTGATTTCAGTAACTCTTCCTTCAAGCTTAAACATTTTTACAGCTTTTTATTTCTAAGATGTGGTTGTACAGTTTGCCTGTGTGGGTATGTTTGGATGTATGTGTGTGGATATTGCAACTCTTGTGGGCGCATTCATGCATCTGTGTATGCACTGTGCAGTATGTGTGCATGCATCTATTTATTTGAGGATTCAGAGCCTGCTGAAGATTTGAAGAAACCACAGTAATGTGGACCTCTGGGTCTGGACTGTCTCTCTGTCTGGCCCCTGACTTTCTGGCCTCACCAAGAGAGAAGATATTGTATCAAAGGACAGCCATCTGGTTCCCTCCACTGTTCCTTCCTCTGTGCCTCTGTCTCTACGTTCTTCTCAGCCTCTGTCTATATTTTTCAAATGTAGTAATACGTGATGCAAATTGAGGATTCTCTGAGCTGACCATCTTGTCTTGATGTGATAATCGAAAGGACCAAATTACGTCATGTTCTCCAGGACACAAGAGAAATATACTGCATATACTATGTGAGGAAGACTTGATGTAGAGAACTTAAAACCTAAATAATTGATCTCATATTTCCTACAAAGTCAACTTTTTAGAAATAATAAAATAAATGTAATATTTAGTAAGGAAACAATTCTCAATTCTGATCATTTTGATAATGAAAGGACATCAGAAAAACATGAATGAGTTTGAATATACTGACGTAAGCACTGCACACAGTGATGCAGATGCTGACATCTTACTGTGTTTATTCAGACCTAGTGACCCTACAGCCCTGCTCTTAATCCCAACCACCGGCAGACAAATGCTTGAATGCACATGTACATGCACGCACATACACCAACTCTAACACAGCTTTCAGACACAAATACACAGATCTCATCTTCAT
Source organism: Scomber scombrus (assembly GCF_963691925.1). NCBI lineage: Eukaryota > Metazoa > Chordata > Actinopteri > Scombriformes > Scombridae > Scomber > Scomber scombrus. The sequence continues at coordinate 10,110,526 of NC_084976.1, forward strand.
CTGGAAGCAGATCCTCCACCATCCACATGGTTAACTATGTGCGAAGCTTTCATGGTGACTGCACTTAGTGTACATTTCTGTGGAGCTGGACCACAACCTGCAGCAGGGCTGCTCCTTGCTGTAGCTCTACAGTTTAGCCTATCTTGAACTGATAAGAAGAATCTTGAAGAACAATGCATCCAATTGTGTATGTAAGGGTCTGTGGGGTGACTGAGGAGTCGTGCAGATATGCACAGTCTTGAGAAACTATGAAAACAAACATTTTAGGTTTATGCGTTCATATTTTACTGAGCTATCTGACAGTGTCCGAGTCTTTCTAATAAAACCTTTCAGGACTTATTTCATTTTTTTCTGTTGGTTTTGCAGCTTTAAATGTTAATTCAGGCAGCAGCAGGTTCATTCTGTCTTTAAGAAGCTGCTGCAGAAGCTAAGTGGCAGAAGCAGTGCATCAGTGGGATCAAGGATGTGAAGCATCACACAAATTGCCTGGAGACTATCTGAGAAATATAAATGTAATTTTCCAAACACCTCACAATATTACAGCCATTTCTCACAGTTAAAATAATTTTCGTATCAAGTAAAACTTTTAGATGTCATTATAAATCTTCCTGTCTCTCTCTCTGCCATCAGGTATACACAGTAATAGCAAATAATTCAGCACCCTGGACAGCGAATATGTAATTACACAATCAAATCAAAAGACTAATATAACATACAGTATCAGCACATTTGTTGCCACTATAAAACGATCAAGCACATGCACTAATTTTGACAAAACTACCTTATTAATCAGTGTCCATACACACATGTGATTACAAAACAGTCTTGTTGATCCATTGCAATGAGCACAATTTAGTGTGTGACAAACCTGATTACAATCCCTGCATAAGGTAATGAAATATATTAAACAATAAGCTGAATACTAGTCACTTTATCCTGTTTTTTATGTGTTTGTGTGTGTGTGTGTGTGTGTGTGTGTGTGCGTGCTTGTGTGTGTGCGTGCATGCATGCGTGCGTGCAATATAGTCATATTCACAGTAAGATTCATGTATGTTTATTTATTGTTTTTCTAAAGGACTGTCACATTCATATACTGTATATGTATGTCTTTCTGTCAGACTATATTTTTAAATTCTAAAACAATATGATATTATAGTCTGAGTTCTTGTAAATTCAATCATTGATACCAGAAGAGTTGTTTATCACACATGCGCATAAATGAAATCACTGTTGTGCAATATTATCTGAAATCTGACATGCTGCCAGAGTTTTTGCTACAGTTTTGTCTCTGACATGAGTCGCTGTGCACGGGTCTCCACACATCTTGTCACTGACAGAGATCTCTGAAGGCCTTATCAGTCAGACCACTTAAACACTTGGGCCTGGGAACACTAGGTCTCCTCATGATTCTCTGTAAATCTCTGTGAGATAAAGCTTTGCTTGCTTCCCTCTGTGTGAAGACAGACACCAGTATATGAGCAGAGATGAAAGGATAGTCTTTCAACACTGAACGGAAACAAACAGGCTGAAGAGTCTGAGCATACCTCCAACCCCCTCCTCCTTCTTCCTTCTCTCTCCACTTCTCCCTCCTCTCTTCTATCCTACGTGCTCTCTTTCCATCAGCCATAGGGGAGTCCTCCAAGTCCTCAGTCAAGCATGCACAGAGCTGATGCAAAGATGTTAGCTGTTACTTCGAGGGTGCTTGGGGCTTTGTTTCAATCACCTAAGGTTACCTGGATGTACAAGATTGCCTGAATTAGTTCAGCACTACGTTTACATCAAACCTTTTTGATAATAATGGTCATGGAACGCTTCTGAGAAAAACAATAATATTGAATCACTATTTTTATACAAGATGATCAAAAAAATAACTACACCCTGATTTTAGAGGTAGGTTGTTACTATTTAAAAATGAAAAGAAATGCATTGGCTTTTGCCTTGATTGGCTGCCTCAGTGTACTGCACAAACTGGGGACAGATGTGAGATTGAATGCAAATACAGTACTCATCTAACGCCCAATGTAGTAGTAATTTAACGTCATACAGGTTGTGTCTCCATGAATATTTTCTGGGACTTTCCTGATGTGTGATTGCAGCACATGGCTACAGATAGTGTCGCCATTTTCCAGAAGTTTTGGCTGCCAACAGTATCTGACACAGAATACAGCCAACAACACATTCTCCCCTCGTTACTCACTGCACTTATTCAGCCTGCTGGAAATAATGTTGATTTGGTTAAAGAATCTTTTTGTCTATTTAAAAAAAAACATTCAGGACTAGTTTGTGGTATTGGTGGTTGGTGTTTATGTGTCTGGAATGAAGTATTTCCTGCGCTCTTTTTTTTAATCAGTAGCTAGAGCAAGGTCATGATCCCCCACTGGCTTCCCACCCAGAAATTTATATGACAAAGCGAACTAGTGTTTGTGTTACTGTTGATATAATGTTCACTGTTGCTGGTGGATAAGGGAGCCAAACTTTTAAATTCACTCCATTACTGAGACAAATGCACTGGATCTGAGCTTTAATTGGAATGGTGTTTTATTTTGCTGTTAATTTCCAACTGAAACAGTAAAAGAAAAGAAAAAAACTCCATAGTAAAGACACTGTTTGTGTTACAATAAAAGATTAAGGAGATGTGTATTCTTTCATGGAGATTTATAGTTTATTCAGTGTATAACATATTGAAAATGTGTTCAGTATGTCACCATTAGAAAAGGGGAGTAAGGATTTACAGTCCTGAACATACTGATTTGATGACTAAGATGTGCTTTTACATGAAGCTTTCATGTGTTTTCTGCATTGCATTCAGTACAATGAAGATGTATACTGAAATATCTAAACAGTCATTTTTTCTGAATATATCTCACCGTTTGATATGGCACGGCAACATTCAACTGCATGTCTTTATGAAATATATGAAGGGTCTACTCGCACGGCCGATGAGTGAACTATACTGCAGCGGACAAGCTAACCACTAACACACTAACCAGCTGGGAGCATGCTAGCAGTAATCAGTCGCAGCAGCTTCTTAACCTTCTTTCTATTTTCTCTATACTGTGCCATTTACCCCCCCTGGCATTTTGTTCTTGAGATTGTACATCATTTAATTCAATAAAGAGTTCTGTTGAAGAGAGAGAAACATAAAAAGCTGAAGACAATGCTTGTGTAAGTAAGCCTTAATACAGGATTCATGCAGGACACATGACTTTTAAGGTAAGAACTCAATGCAAGCTGTTGAAACACGCCCTCCTCTCCCACTGCTTACTTCTCCTTTCAACCTCTCATTGTTCCCAGTGACCTCAAAGACATTCCCACAACTTCCACATTGACTTCATTCAGTGACTCAGGCGGTCTCAAGCTCCCCTGTCATGGGGAACCTATGTATGTATGATAGAAAGAAGGCAAAAGATGAAAGCGTGACACATCACTCCAGAGAGCGTCTCTTTGCTTTGCAACGCACTCTGCCCATCAATAAAGGGCTTTGACTTCAAACAGTCGCAATCCAGCCAAAGAAGGATGCTCAGGAAAATGTAGCACCACTCAGGGACTTTTGATCCTGTCAGTCTGTCCAATTCATGGAACAAAGGCTTGTAAAAAGCTGATTTTACCAAACATCAAGTTTTCCCAACTTTTGCATGAACGCTCAGGTACAGTTGCTCTCATAGAAAACACTTAATTAGGTTTTTTTTTTTTTTTTGTCTAGCAAGAGTGGCTTGTTTCTGTATTTTTATGCTTTACTTTGGCCAAGCCATACCTCTTTTCTGAAGGGGAAATAGAATTAAGTGTTCTCAAGTCAACCCAGCATGAATGAATGGTGATGTTGTTTAATTTCATTCCTGAACAATTACCTATTGGTAAGAAAATTACTGGTTTTAATCACAGAAGAAAAAACTATTTTCAGACAGGATTACTTCCACTTAAACAAACATCCCTCAAGACTAGAGCATTTAGACTGTCTACTTATTCCAATATTCAATATTTCTCTGATTCTTACCATCCCCTGGCTGCTCAGCTTATCTATGCTCATATTTTCCACTGCCCAGTTTCAATTTCGACAGCCGGCCTCAGTACCAAAGCAAACCCACAGCACTTGAAAGCAAACTTTTTCGGTTGCACCCAAACATAATGTCCACGAAACCATTTCCTCTCCATTATCTCTTTCATTTTGATTGTCATTTCTCTACAAGGCGAGAATGAACCCCTTTGCCAGCATGGAGGATCACTCCTGGTGTGCTGATCGTCAGTGTGGAACTGATTCAGGAAGTGGAGACAGAGACATGGTGGTTGGCTGGTGGCGGCGTCACACTTGTTGTGATAGAGCCCACGGGTTTCATGTCTGCCAACAGAAACCTAAAACAACCCAAACTAATGCTGAATATTAAAATATGTTTGCTAAAAAAAAACAAAAAAACAAAAAAACAAAAGGTCCAGTCTAAGAATGGAAAGAAATGAACTCTTTTCACCCCCCCCCCCCCCCCTCTTCTTCTCTTGTCTCTCTGAAACATGTAATCACAAACACATTTACAGACTGAAGTAATACATTCTGTTGTTTTTTTTGTTTGTTTGTTTTGTTCAGGGTAGTTCATTTTGGGGAGAGTTTATGTCTTAATTTGACACCTGAAAGTGCAGTGACAGGTCCGTGTCTTAAGCAGTAGGATGTAATAGTTTGACTGAATATTACAAATGCAGTTACTGGTACAATCAGCAATAATATGTACCTAACTCGCATATTTAGTTTGCCCTTTCTGGTGAAATCAATAACTGTAATCTGAGACACTGAACTCACATGTGATGATTCTCAGAAATTAAACCAAAATACCAACACTTTATCTGCCTCATCCGCACAGATTTCAGATCTTTCAGTGCCTCCTCAACACATTTAAACTTTGCTGACAGAGTTCATTTAGGTGTAGAAAGTTTTGATCGTTTCCCTCACCTATGCACAATATCCTGTGGTGTTATAGCAAACAAAAATGAATTTAGAAACCCATTTATATTGATCTATGTTCCTTTGTTGGATCCTAAACAAGTCAATGAAAACTGCACTCTTAGCTGACAATGAGATGTCCTGAATCAGTGACTCTCAAGCTCAGCAAGGGGGCCATACTATTGATTCCATGCATGCCTTCTCTCCAGGATGCCTCCTTTTCACATCACACCAGCAACCACACAGCAACTCTCTCCCACTAATTTAATGTTTTGTTTTGTTTTTTCTTGCCCTCTAAGAGCTTGTCTAAATGGCTGACGTTGATGAATGTATGTAAAGGATACGCTGCAGGTAGGATACGGTTACAAGCTAAGCTGAGAGTGAGGGAGGGAGGGAGAGAACGAGAGAGAGAAAGGGATGAAGGGATAAGAGGGAGGAATAGAGGGAGGGATAGTTTATAGATGGGCCTGGGGGAGTGGTGGTGGTGTGCGGAGGGTCAGGATGTTTGTCTTCCAATGAGCCGTGACTCTGAGAGATAGAGGAGGGGAGAGTGGGATGAGAGAGGAGAGGAGGGTGAGAGAAGATGAAGGGAGGGAGATTAAAGGTGAGTGAGATGAGAGGAGAGTGTCACAGCATCTTCACTGACAAGACAGGAAGAGGGAACAGGTATCAATACAAACAAGTTTTTTGTTGTTTTTTTGTTGGGGGGGTTTAAAAAAAGGAATATATATATATATATATATATATATATATATATATATATATATACATATATATGTGTATATGTATATGTATTATTAGTCTTCTAATTTCTGTTTTTGATGTTTAGTCCCTGTTTAATTGCCTTTTTCTTATTTATTATTCTAGAAATCTTTCTTTAGGCAGTTCTCGACTATTTGGAAGTATATTTCAGCCCTCTAATGATGCGATGCTCAAGTTATGTGATAGTGAGAGATAGAAATCACAGAGACTGAGAGACAGATACACAGACAGATAACTAAACAGCTGGAGAGAAAGTGCATGTCTGTGTCGGAGTGTGAGTGCCGTTGCATGGTGGGATTGTGGAGTTTGTTTATTTGTTTTTCTAGATGACTCATTAAATGTGTGTGCATGTGTGTGTGTCTGCTAATGTGTGTGAGTGTTGGGTGCGCATGTAGGGCACACGCAGGGCAAAGGGAGTGCGCAGAGCAGACACACACACACACACACACACACACACATTCCCGTGCTGAGGCGTTTGTAAGTCCTGAGAGTGGAGATTCCCTGTGCACCCCTGAGGGCAATTTAATTTCAAACCAATTAAACATGTAATCACACACACACACACACACACACACACACACACACACACACACACACACACACACACACACACACACACACACACACACACCTTAAGGCCCTGATCACACAATGTCATTCATGTCAGTTGGATTTAGAGGGAAAAATGTAAAATAATTGACATAAAAGACACAGTAAGGCCAAATAATTTGTATTGTCAATTAAAATAAATAATTTCTAAGAAAATTGTAATGGGAATATTTTTTGTGCTCAGGTGAAAAAGTTGGTGTATCGATAAAAGCAAAATGCAACAAAATTAAATGGAAACACACTTAACTAGTAATTATGAGAAATGTAATAATAAGAGGTGTTTGTGTTTTGGATTGTTTGGTAAATCAGAGCACAGAGCAATGTAAAATGGGCCATCTTTTGAGGAAAGAATACGGGGGGTGATTCAGTATAAGTGAATATAGGAGCATATGCATAACATGCTAGATGGTGAGATCAAATACAACAAAGCACCATAAAAGCTGAAATAAGCTGTATATATGGCAACAAAGTGCCCTTTTTCACCTACATAGGATTTGCTCCTGGTAGCATGTTTTTTTCCACATAAAAATCACAATGTGTGAATTCAGCTTGTTTTAATCATAATAAACACGAGAAACTCTGGAAGAATGTGGGGATTTCAGTGGTGCGGATTATTACATAGTTACATTTGATAAAACATGATTTGAGGGGTGTGTGTGTGTCTCCTATGTTGTATGTGTCATCACTATAGTGGTGCTCATGCTAAATAAATGCCTTGCAGGGTTTTGCCAAGGCACCCTGGCACCTGTTATCCATGAACTCCACTTGGTTCAGTGTATTTGTTTACCCAGTTACTGATGAAAACACTACTGGGATGTGTTGCTGCGTTACGACTCCAGACATATTTATTGCAGTGGGTATTCCTCCAAGAGTGTGTAGGTTCTCTGCATGTGTTCTCATGTATACACTGGGACTTGTCTGCACAACCCTAAGGTGTGGTGTTCACCATCAAATTTATGGCCTAATACTCCTGTTCTGAGTCGTTATGATACAACTGTAAATGAGGAGACAGATGATAAACAGACACATATATAGATACAGGATGTAGGGAACATTAATAGACAGAATAAGATCCTGCAAGAGATTTGTCGCCCCAAACCTGTCAGTCTCATCCATGCTGGGTTCAGCAAGGCCATGTTTTTCCATTCTCATACAACACCTCTCTATACACCCATGAATCTGCACTAGGCTACTTAACTACCGGCACTAAAATATCTCTGATTAAATAACTGGAAGGCAACTCCTCATACTGCAGACAGAGAGAGAGTGAGGTCAGGCTTTGCTGTGCAGTTGCTAAACATCAAAATGTCTGTAACTAAACTGAAGTCAATTACTATGTGACCTACGTTATGTTGTCATCACTCACTTCAGCACACAAAGATGTTGTGGGTGTTTGATTTATGTCCAGACACATGCTGTTTCATCTTCCTTCCACCCTCTCTGTCTCTTTGTGCATTCCTTTTCTCTTTCTCAGCTTTCTCTTCTGTCTCCCACTCTTTTTCTCGCTGCCCGTGTCTCTGATTAAACATTATTGCGGTTGTGGAACTGTGAATGATTCAGAATTTGTGGAGCGATGTAAACAGTGAGGATATTAACGCCATAAAACTACTTTTATGACGTGTGTTCCAAGTGGTTTTCTGTTTAAAAATTCCAACAGTCCAATGATATTTCACAACTTAAAATAACACATTGCATCCACAGTTTTTCTGCTATTCCACCTTTTTTTAGTAGAGTCAGGTTAGTTTGCTTCTTCATTCCTGGTGTCAAATGGTGCTTTTTCATGACGTAAATAACACTAATTCCACAACCATTGCTGTGAAGCTGTTTTGAAGCCACGGTGAAGGCAAAAGACCACAGAGACCATAAATTCTTCTTGGCGCGGAGCACAGATGGAGAAAATGTTTTTTTATCTCCCAGAACCAAACATACACAACACGACAGCAGTGGGGAATTGAGCCACAAGTCTCATCTTGTAAAAAAAATCATTATAACCTAATAACTTTGATTTAACACCTTATAACAAACACATGAATCCACTAATTCAGCCACAGCTTCTGGCAGCTATTTGTTCAGCAATTAGTTTTTTTTTAATGATAGATTGTTACACTGCAAAATACAATTCACTTCTATTCTTTTTTGAGAAGTTCTAGGGAGGGCTTAGAGTGATGTAAATGGCATATGGAGAAGGCCGTAGAAAAGCAAAGCAATGACTCATCTGAACAAGCGTACCAGAAGTTTTGTTTGGGTTAAACTACAGTGACTGTAATCCCTCTGAGACTGAGGGGGCTGCTGTAAACCACTGCCTGATCTTATGAGCTTATGAAACAAGCACAGGGTTAACTGTCCGTCCATTGTATTGTGTGTTTTGAGAATGAGTATACACCATACTTAAATATACTGTACCACATATGACATTTAATATCATATATGTGTGCCTTGTAAAATATTTGTGATACCTTGTGAAGTTTGGCCATATCTGTGTCTGTGTTTCCTAAACCACATCCCATATTTGGTTCAGAAGGTCACACACTTACAATTACACAGGAAAACATTTCTCGGTTTGTTTGCCACCTGTTGGTGATTAGAAAATTCCAGTAAATTCCACGCTGAAATGATACTGAGTCATCTATTATGGAAATGGATGATATCCACCATACCCTGTGTGTGTGTGTGTGTGTGTGTGTGTGTGTGTGTGTGTGTGTGTGTGTGTGTGTGTGTGTGTGTGTGTGTGTGTGTGTGTGTGTGTGTGTGTGTGTGTGTGCGTGTGCGTGTGTGTCCATGAGGGCTCTTGTGCCTGAAACTCCCATGACTCATCACTCTCATCACTAATCAGTTACTTTTCTCAAAGTAAGCTACAAAATGTGTGTTTACACAGAATAAAATACACACACATTGAACTGAATGTAAGGTAAGTGATATGTCCTGGTGTGAACAATCTGAGCCAGCTCATTTCAGTCATGATCAAGGATGGGAACGTCTATTGCCAAACAAATCATCCAAGTACAACAAATCTGCCCATATCACTCGCATTCAAGCACGGTCCCTCAGCGCCCCCAAATCTGTGCTGCATTAGCCCTTCCCAACATCCAATCCCACGTCGGATGTCTGCATATGTCCAGACATTTGCCCTTTGGCCTGCTTGAGAGTTCTTCTGAGGACAGGGTCCATAATTCCACTAAGGTCCACTGATTGAAAAAATTGTGCATGCCAAGGTTTCATAAGTACTTTTTTCAGAGTCCAATCAAAGTAAATTCAGCCACATCCTGGCTCTTAGGCTTGTTAAAATACATGTGCTCATGTCACGTGGGGACTATGAGAAAGCATTTTAGGTTCTGAGCCAAAGTTTAAGACACTGGTCTACGCACATTCAAAGGAACCCCCACTGATGATTGTAACAGCAATCAGTGAGGTCATTATCTACCGTTGAGAGGATATTTATCTCATGTTTTCATTAAAAAGCCTTCCAAAATGCAAGCCAGTCTCAATACCATGTCGACCTGACTGCAATGGTATCCCCATAGCGTGATTCTGCTCTGTCTTCTGTCGTGTAATTACTGAAATGAAAATAATTGAAGCCCATAGAGATGAGTCTATTTTCACGATGGTGAAGATGTTCTTGCATGTGGACTGAGTACAACTGGTTAAGATTAGCACATTTTTACAGAATGACTTACTGTGCCAGGTCATTCATAATATTACCCCAAATGTTCTCTCTTTAATATGTCAATGATCCCAATATTAGTAGTAATGACTTTTAAAGGAGCTCAAATGACAGATGTTTACTAGTAGAAGACAAGATAGTCAGCTCTCATTTGGAATGATGTGTTTTTCTGAGGTCCAGCAAACTTAAAACACATTGTACAATTATTTCCAGTCCACCATGCTTTACTCACAAAACATGATACATTTCCATTGTCCACCACAAAGGCTATGGAATAGGATTATGTAGTTGGCATCATATATTTGGAGATGCAAAATTGTGCAACAAGATGACAATATCCAATATTTAACCAAGGCCACAATGTTTACCTTACATTAAAAAGTGGTTTTAGTTGCCTTAACCCTATCACACAATCATTCTAAAGTCATGCCAACACTGACTGTGTCATTAAAAATTATAACAATCTCTTTTTTGGTCTGATGCATTCATGTAAAAAACAAACAAAAGTTTTTTGTCTCAACTTGCTCTTAGCTGAACTTTGCATCACACACCTTGTTTTACCAAATAACAGCTCAATGTCACAAAGTCACCTGCATAATTAGCCTACTGTTGCTTTTATATGGAGGCCATTATCACTGGCTATAAACAGCCACTGTAGTCAGCCGCCCCTCTCTTTTGGTCAGATGTAGGATCAGTCATTTTTTACTGGCCTCATGTGCTTCACATACGTCGAACACGTGTGCTGTCCGGCTACACTCTGATTTCTCTGTGGCTAGACATTATATTTCACACACTCACGGATCACATTCAGAGGAATAAAGAGATTTCGTCTCCAAAAAAACACAGATATTATAACTTTAAACATAATTAAATTCACCAGAGCTTTATCTAAGCATACCGTATTTGTTCTGGTTTATATGTACCATATTACAAATATTGGTGTTTCTACTGTTTCTCCATTTTCAGATATAATATTTTCAGCTAACAAAACAGCACATGACAAAATATATGATAAAACATTTGTATCGCAGTAAAATATAAGTTTTACTTACACACGTTATTTTATCGCACGTTATCTAAAAGCCAGTGTTTCAGTTTTGCCTTAAATGTAACTGGGTTTGTAGTCTGTTTAATTCTATTAGGAACCTTATTCTAATCCAGGGTATCTGAGTCTTAAAGAACTACCCTCCACCCCTCTGTCACATCTCCAGTACCAAAATGTGTGAACAGCAAGTCAGAACAAACCAAATTAAACACAAAATTGCAATCAGACCTACACTGCACTCAGAGATTTGGCTCAATGATTGGGATTTTAGTGGACTGTGTGCCTTTGTGCTTTATCTTAACCCATTTGTAGTTGTTAATTTTCATTTTTTTTTTAGTCTTACTTAATCATCATTTTTGTAGTCGCTGCAGATCACATCAGTTGGATTGACCCTGTATGCAGCACACATGTAAAGTCCCTGCTAAACACTCCCACTCTGGTCATTAGCAGGAATGAGCTTTGGCTTAAATTATAAAAACACCAGCCCTTGAATCCCGCTGTTTTATGGGTCCAGGGTATTTTTATATGACTGGTTTTCAAACATGAAATGGATTGCTTGTGTGAGAATAATCAACACTTGTTAATTTCTAGAGCCTCCGGCCACTGGGAGGAGAGATTCCTTCTCTTTTGTTGGTTACCATAACACTGTGTGACCAAAATTAAACATAATCAGAGCTGTGACAGATAATTGATGTATCTCTTCTTTTTTTTTAAATAAACATCATGGCATGCTTGTATTTGTTTTTCTGATCTTTGCAGATCTTTTATGTAGTTTCCCATAAGATGGTCCACTTATGGGGTATAATGGCAGTAACGGAAATCTGTTGATTTATTCCACATCCTAAACATCAATAAAACATGACAATGTCAGCCAGGTGGCCCACCCCTTTGGTTGAGACTGTGATGTCTCAATAATAAATGGATGTCTTGCCATAAAATTTTGTGCAGACATTTGTGGTTCCCAGACTATGAATCCTAATGACTTTAGCGATTGCCTGATTATCTCCTCTAGCGCCACCATGATGTTGACGTTTGTGGTTTTGAGTAAAATATATCTACAACTATTAGATGAATCACAATGGAAGTGCTCCAGCATTATATCATGTAGTTCCAGGGCAGAGAGGCATCACTCCAGTGACTTGATGTTTAGAACATCTAAGAAGCCATTTGTTGACTGTCAAAACCGCACTGTTGCAACAACCTCTGAAATCAACAGCCTAACATTAGCCACTGGTAACTCCAGCAGAGCAGATGTGGCCAACACTGAGCTTTGCTGGAAGAGGGAATGGGTCTAATTTTTTTTTACTGGATGGAAAAATGTCTGTATTAATTTTCTTCATAAAAAGACAAATTCTCTTTTCAGTGCGGTTCGCTGAGGTTGTTCTGCCTGGGTGAGAAACGAAGGGGTAAATTGTACTTTCACATATGTTTTAATTCAGGGTCTTTCCATTAGAACCCCTTAGATTGAGAGGAAATTGTTCACTAGAAAAATAAAGCTCAGGCCATCTGCCTCCTTTCAACTTTCTATAGAGAGCAATCTTGAAGTTGCTCTATGGCTGTTGCTGGACCATGTGTTCTGTTAAAAGTCAACACAAAATATTTACAGTATTTGCATGAAAAACTAGATTTTTCTGAGAGATGCTGCTTCGCAATGTTTCCGTACTGATTACAGGGGTCTGTATCTCTCACACATATCCACCACCTACTTGCACACAGGCTCTCTTTGAGGGGGGATACCTGACACGGGTCCCTGCAGAGCTGAATGATCACAGGACAAAAGTCGAGGGCAGACAGGCCGCCTGTTATAAAGAAAGAGCAGAAAGGGTTTTATCGGGGAGGAAAAGAAAAGACTCCCCATGCAGATTAATAAAATAACCCCAAGGTTCTTCTATACACACCCTGATCTGCGCCGCCTACTATTCCCCCACCAGAAATACCACACACACACACACACACACACACACATAGAGAATACCTGGGGTATGCCTCACCTGTTGCCTGGCAACAACTGATGGGAAAAAAAGCTGGTGGTGCTCCAATGATTAAAATTTCCTGGGTAGAAGTGTTTGATCCCCAGTACGCTGTCATTGTCTCTCCACGACTTCATAAGAAACCCAACACTGGGGTAGTGAGAGAGGGAAGAGAATATATAAACTTTCTCACTCTTGTCAAGAGGTGGCTGGCTTTGCTCACTGACTTTTCCTCTAATTTTTCGAGTATAAAGAACATACACACACACACACACACACTCACCCCCACCTGCTCTTCAAATGAACTTAGGACTTTCCTTACTTCCCCACCTCCTGTCACACTAGTCACTTTGACAATTCACTGGGCATTCACGTTTTGGTTTTTTTTGGGGGTTTTGTTATTTTTTTGGTTTTGTTATTATTATTTTTTTCAAAAAGAGCCTAAAAAGAAGCGGAAATACATCAAAAGAGGTCGTACTGAGGGTGAGACACAGAAAGCGGTGGCCTTTCTTAACAGTTCTGTTCGCAGTTTATTTAAAGTGTTGCTGTCAAGGGGGAGAGGGAAGTGGAGACGCTGCTTCGGAAGGAATGTGTAGTTAATGCCACGCTCATGGCCAAATTAGTCAGGCCTGCTGAGGGGATTCCTCCTGGGGTCACTTCCACGATAAAAGACACAGATATACTTCAGTACATTCAGGTCCACATCAAGCATGCATAGACGTTTCCATACTTACACATACATATACACATTCATAACATATAAACAAACTCATTCACATCCAGGGAATGCTGTACTTACATGCATGAGAACATCCTGATGCACTTGCATTTGCAAAAACTAACAAGTCCAGGCAGTGAACCATTTCAGATTACATGAGTTCAAAGAAATAGTTTGACATTTTTGGAAATATGCTTATTTGCTTTCTTACCAAAAGTTTGAAGAGAGAATCAATCCTACTCTCACGTCTAAGAGTCTATCTTTCTCATCTACCTCTCAACATTTCAGAGGGGAATACAGGTCAAGATGGGGAGTCAGTGGTTACTGCTGCCCTTCACCACACACACACACACACACACACAAACACACACACGCACGCACGGCGCGCACACGCACGCGCGCACACACACACACACACACACACACACAGTACCCTTGTCTTTTGACCTTCTCTATACAAAACTCTGACCTGCTTTCCCTCTGTATGTACAGCTGACAGCTCTTGCTCAGAGTGATTATCTGTCCTTGACTACCATCTCAATCCCTCTTACTATGAAATTATCCCCTCGATCATGCCAGCAGACACACACAAACGCAGCCACACACACACATTTAAGATAAGGTTGCACCATCTTCCGTCCCACACAACATGCACCTGTCTTATCCTTGTCTATATTAATCAAATCCTCCCAGTCTGTGTGTTATGGAATTTCAAGAATCAATAATTATTTTTTAGAATTTTTAGAGCCTATATTTATGTGGGTGTGTGTGTCCTCATGCACGTCTATTTTCATAACATTGCACACCCTCTGCTGCCCTGTGTATCTGGCTCTGTGCTTGCTTCATGCTGAGAGAATGCGTAGGATTGCCACCAGGATATTTGCAGCTTTAATAGATACAACGTCAGAAAAACCTGTTGGTAAGGCTGCAGACTGAGCCACTATGTTTTCACAGACTCCACTGAGGCACATGCTATCAATTGCTGTCTACATTGAGCCCGGACTAATTCATAAGCTGATGACAGGACAGTGGATCAACATTGTCACTGTCATCTGGGAATTTTATGAGTCATAGGTTGGGGAATGAGCAGGTTGGAGATCATGAGCATCATTAGCATGAGCTTCATGGCATGGTGTGTATTTGTTTCTCTGATCGGCCAAGGATTAAGGGTTGATTTTCTCGAGAAGGTCGAAGTAAATGGATTTGTGCAATGTCATATAAATATTATAAAATTGACATCTAGCCTAAGCTGGCAAATTATAATTAGCTTCTGATAGACTTTGAATTTCAGCCTCTTGAATGGGGTTGCGGTCCTTAAATTTCCTCATAGTGGCTATAAAGTGAAGAGGAAAAAAAGTTCACACTGTTTAGAAATCTCACACATATTCTGTATATCTGCTTGTTCCAGTGCTTTATTAAAGCCGTGTCATGCTCGTAATGAGAAAGAAAATAAGTCTTAAAGTCTTTTATGGCTGCATCATTACTAGAAAAGAAAAAGGTTTTACATTTTATATGCATTCTATAATCATTTTATACACATTAGCCCAGTTTAGTGGCATTTTTGGTAACTTAGATGCTTAGCCTGTAGTTGCAGGTTAGAATCATTTAGTTTTTGTGGTAAACATGTAAAACAAGCCAGTCATTTAAAAGAATATAAGAAAGTTGAAAAACTATGGACTACATCGACTAATGAAGTAAAAACTGAATTCTACACTACAAGTTTTCATGAGGCAGAAATGTACCACATCAGTTTGAGTTGAGCTGTGGATCACTATTGCATCTCTCTGTCTCCTTGATGTCCTGTAATTTCTCTACTAGTTCATCAAATAAATGTAAAAATTCCCCCCAAAAAACAAAAAAACAAACTCTGTGTTTTTGTTAACTTTGATTTGTTCCACACGTTGTGTCAGCAAGGATGATTGAATACACTATCATACCGCTGTGGATCAAAGCTGTGAATTAGATTACAGCTAAAATAGGACTAAATGTGGTATTAGAAAAAAAACGTGTAATGTGCATCCACCCTTGGTTGGGAGGGTTTATGCACCTGCCTGACTTCATTTACAGGTGTCGACTGATTCTCTCACTGGACGGTCACAGGGACTGACCAAGTGACCTTAACCTTCCACACCCCAGTGCCACATACACACACACGCTCAACACACACGCCCAAACACACACATGTTCCTACCCCTAGGGGATGGTGGGGCTAGTTCAGAATGGGACACAAAGAACAGCATTATTCTACATCACTTACACCAGACTGCTGGGACTGAGGAGAGGGAGAGGGGAGCAGAACTGCAAGATTTCATAATTTTTCATAACAGCATTTTAATAATGTTTAATGATTTTTCTATTTTCTGTCACAGCTTATTAATTTGTGCTATTAAATTTCACTCTAATAGAGGGATTTCAGTGCTTTTGTTCAGATATTACTTAGTCACATACACGCAACTTTGAGGGTGACGTTTGCAGCCTGCCCTCAGTGGAGGTGAAAGGGTTTAAAACAATGTATCAATCTCTGTTATGTCTCACTGTCCTGTTCCTGAGTTAGCGCAGGGCAAACAGGGAAGTATTCCCATAAAGAAAGAGCTCATGCTATGTTTGCATTGCTTTCCTCAGCCTAGTGACTGATGGAAAACCAGAAGCCACAGTGAGGAGATGCAGTGGGCCCATGCATACTGTTCCCCCTAAACATCAACACACTAGTTAGACAAATGAGGCTTCAGGCCCCCTCTACACTGCTCTGCTCAAATCTCCAGAGGCTGCAGTTCCTTAAGAATTATGGCAATAATCTCTGTTTTTGAGAATATTTATAACCAAAATTACTAAACCTACAATTGTTGACTCAGTCATGACAAATGTAGTAATGACTGGTGATGTATGTATTAATGGTTGCTCAATTTGATTAAATACTTTCAAGGGAAAAACATCCTCAATGCATCTCTTTTGTGTTTATTAAAATATGTTTATGTTTTATAGACCACAACATAGCAGTAAAAACAGCACCACATTGGGACTTAACGTCAAAAAGTAAAGTGCTATAATTGTCCATAACTTACTGACACCCATGGTTGTCTGTCATGAAAATTTGCCTCAAGCTTTTATGGAGCTAACTCCCTCTAGAGGAGATGATAAGAGATGCTGCTGAGTTGCTGCTCCATGCTGCATGGGCTTTTTCTCTCTCCACGCCAAACTGTCACATCCACTGAAATGCAGTTCACGTAAAGTACAAAAATAATTCAAAAATTCAAATGATTTCCTGGAAATAGAAAATGATGATGACCGTCTTCTGTCTCTCTTATTGTCTTCATTTTAAACTATTGGGTCCATGAAACTATTATTTTTCAGGATTTTGGTACATTTCAGCAGATAAACTTCAAATGTCATCATAGAAAGTAAATATAAAACACACTGCAGACTTCAATTTTAGGAAACAGACAATGGATTCACATTGAATCACATTGAATAAATATGTTTTACTCAAGTAATTTTCTAAACAAATTGTGTGTACAAAAATATCATGGAAGAATAATACCCTACTACAGTATAATAAAGTCACAAGTAAAGTCAGAATGATATGCATCTTTCAGTCAGAAGAAGGGCTGACTATAAAAAGTAACCTGTCCCCCCCCCTCTTCATACAAACACAGTTGTGGGACATTTTTGAAGGAGAAGTGATCTGAGGAGACAAAATCACATCTGGATGAACACCTGCTGTCATGGAGCTCTTCTTTTTCTCAATCACCATTAATGGCTACTTGAATTTTGCCCACAATGTGTATATTATAAAATTTTAAGGGCTTTAAATTATGATTTATATTAAGATTTTTATTACACTTATTTGTTCTTCAGAAATTAGTTTTTAAACAATTAACACTATAGAATAATGTAACATTGAAAAATATTGAAAATAAGTGATGCCTCACAGGTGTGTCCATTCATTTCTGTCACATCAATTTCGACATACAGTCCATTTTAACGATGTGCCTTTAAAACATCACACGAAAGCACAATGTGGGACAGGATTCATAGAGAGGCTACAGTTCACATCTCTAAACCCTCGTTGAAAAAACTTCAGTAGGCCTATGTCCACTCCCCCCCCCCCCCCCTCCCTCTCTCTCTCTCTCTCTCTCTCTCTCTCTCTCTCTCTCTCTCTCTCTCTCTCTCCCTCTCTCTGACGCGGGGGGCTTGCCCTCTAAATAAACTTTGGAGCTCATAGGGGGAGAGAGAGAGAGAGACAGAGAGACAGCAGAAGGCTGAAGTCATCAGCGGGCCGGCAGGAGAGGAGTGAATGGGTCCTGCACGCAAAGCAGAAAAGCGTTGAAACTGCGGAGATTTAGTTTGGTTCAGTTGCCTGCCGCCGACAGCGAGTGAGAGGAGATGTGTGTTTGACAGCCCAAAGAACTACGAAACACTCAATTTACAGATTGATTTTGTGGTTACCGGTGTTGGTCCTCTGTTGGCTTTTACTTTTTTTGTGCTTCAGCTGATGCTGAATGAAGCCGAGACCATCATCGTGCCTGGCACTATAGAGTATCCACACACACCGGGACGCAGAGCGCATCTCCATTGAGAAAGACGGAGAGAGGGAAAGACAGGTCAATCTGGAGTTCTACACATGGATATAACATCTCAAACTTTTTGAGAGCCATGCTAACTATAAATTATAGTAATTCTATTCATTATTTTGACCTACACTAATGATTGATTTTGTTTTCCTCCTGCGCGTAACGGATGAAAATCGACCTTTTTTTATGTGTTTGTGTTCGTTTTTTGGGGGGGAATGCTCTTTATCACAGCACGGATAACGGATCCCTGACTCAGTCTGGCTTTCTTGGCACATATGAAGATCCTTTGCAGGATGTTACAGTCTAAGCGGCCCAGGCATCATTGGGCCACTGTACACTACCACCATCACATATCACCACATAGCTGGGGGTCCTGCTGTGTCTAGGAATTATCACCCTCTGCCTCCGACTGGGGGAAGAAAACGGAATCTTATCCAATAAGTGTTTTGGTGAACATTGACATTGGCTTTACGAGTCTCATCTCTGGGCTACTATGCAATTACAACTGATCTCCTTTGTTTTGATCATCTTGCACTGCATGGATTACACTGGTTGTCAGCAGCACAGCAGCTCCAGGCACCGGCAACATAAACGTGAGTAAAGTGAAGTGAAGCGTGCTGCCCGGTGTTTGGTGTGCACACACACTCACACACTCACATCCACACACACGCACACACTAACACTCAGAAAGCTCTTTATGTGTGTGCGTGTGTTTGTGGGTTTGCTTGTTTGTTTAGTTTAGTTTTTTAATTAGCATATATTTAGTGTTGGGGAGCTACTTTGAAAGCGCTTTGCAAGCAACACATTACTTAACACTGGAAGAGGTTAAACTACAACAAAGCCTTGAGGAGAAATGTAATTAGTAAAGCTACTTAGAAAAAAACACTTTAAATTACTTGGTAAAATGTTTTCAAATTAACAAAATATTATACAAAAAAGTGACATGAAAGTAATAACTGCATTAAGTTGAGTTTATTGCATGAATACACAAAGGTCAAGTGTGGCGTTGGCTGCCTTTACAGCGAAAGTAAAAGGGGGCGGGGCTGGTCAAAGGGGGTTCAATTAGAGAAATAATGGTGAAATAAAAAAATTAAAAAATAATAATAATCATTCCTTTCCTTCTATGGCCCAGAACTGTAGTTTCAGTAGTTAACTACACAAAAATGGCACAAAAAAGGGAAAAAAAAGTAATTTCACTACTTCAATTATGAATGTAGTTGAACTACCAGCAAACTACTGCAAATTGTTACCAGTTTAATTACAAATAGTTCTCGACTCCCCAACACTGCATATATTTATATATACATATAGTCAGAGAGGTGTTAAGTCACTGAAGTGTCCAGACAAGAGGTGTATCCTGTATCATTCCAACAAAAGCAATATCTCATATACAGTTGACTCTAAATTTACAGTTAGTAGCTGGTGACAGGCGCGTTATGTGGTCAGTGCATTGGTAGACATGTAGGTCACCAAACTACACAGACTCGCAGTAGGGAATCCTGTGCGTCAATGTTCTTTTGAGTCTGTCGAGATATGTCCACATATTTGCTGCTTTTGGATCTCTCCATCATTTAAGATGACAAGATTTAAACTCAACTCACTTGTGGCAAATTAGAAGAGGCATTGCCCTAATTCCTTAAAAGGAATACTAAAGATAATAAATATTATTAGCATATTATCCACAAATGCCACACTATTGCCCTGAATTATGGATAAACAGGTTAATAAACAACCTGTAATTATATTTGTTTTATTAATGTTACATAATGCAGTTATTCTCAAATTCAATCAATTCTGACAATTCCAGCTCATGCTCCTCTAGTTCTTTGATTGGATGGCACAACCTTGATACCTTCAGTAACTACACCATTATCAGCCCGCTTTTATCGGATTTCCTTTCATCCTTAATTGATCTCTTTAATTGTGCTGTCTGTCACCTGAAGCCTGCGGTGGTCACGCTTTGCGCTCAGTCTCCTGGTTCCCGTCGCTCTCTAGCGGTCAGAGCAGCAGACCGCACTTCAGCCTGGTCTGGTGCCCGGTTATGAGGGCTGAATACCGTGTTCAAAAGGATAGTCACAGCTTTAGTTCCCATATTTGGCGATGAAGGTTCTATTTTCAGTTTATTTACATATACTGTAACATTTTGTAATTAATAAGAAAACTTTCCTCTACCCTCTTCACACAGAGTGGGTTTGAACGTTATGACTAGACACATTTAACTCAAGTAGGCTATCACCACTGAAATCATTTCACATCTTGTTCTTATTATTGTTAAGAATCTGAGTTAATGCAAAACTGACAGTACACTCCATCAAAACACCAGGTTCAACACTGAAAACACTCAAGTCTGGTGGTATTTCATCTCCCATATCTCCATGGGGTCCAACATTATGTCTAATCTGTTGAGCTATGGCCGGCCTTTTTCCATGACACTATGAAATAAGTATCAATAAAGTGTATTTTTCTATTCTTCCTCCACACTCTTTATCGCTGAGGGTCTCCAGATGTGCTTTGTGACTAAGTCTGTTAGAGAGAAGCAGTGATAACTGGAATATTCCATGTATCATTTGCCAGCGTGGCCGAAAACTGTCTGTGATCTACTGTACAATAATAGACCTTCGGAGTGATGTTTTTATGCTTGCCACCTGTGGCTGAGACTTCTCTCTGCGTGTGTCTCTTTGTCTTTACATTTCATTTACGAGCTCTACAATCTGGATCAGAAAGAGGACTTAAGTTGTCATTTTCCCTCTAAAACCTATTTAATGACCATCAAACTGGAATTTTGGAAAATAATATATGCTTTTAAGACAGAGAGTTGCAGTATTGTTGTGTATATTATGTAGTTTTGAAGGGGTGTTGGGGATTGTTGTGCTGTTCAGCAGGGTTAAACTGCCCATTTGGAGCTTATGAATTGCAGCAAACTGGAAATTAATGTAGACATCAGTCCTAATGAAAATAAAACAAAAGAAAAAGTAGGTAATATGTTAATAATGTAGTATTGACACTTAAATATGTGCTTGTGATGTACAAATGTAGGATATAGATATTTTAGTGTCTGCTTTACCCTGTGCTACATCAAAACACACAAATTCTCCCTTTTAAATGTTTATTTATTCTTAAACAATGTTAAAGGGCCTCTCAACGCAGTGTGAGAGAGGGGGGTGTGGGGGTGTACACTGAAACTTTAGTGTGTAATTTATGGGACAGAAAACAGAATGTCTATCTTAACTTATTTTGGTTTATATTAATCACTGAAAATGTGTTTGGGTTTTCTTTTTTGTGGCTGAAAAAGACAAATCAGTTTATCCCAACAGCCTATCCACATACTGAAACATGATGTAATGAGATGGCAGCACCTCACCAAGGAAGTAGAAGGTTTAGGTCACGGCCTACAGTAAGGAGTAATCTTCTGCCTGCCAGACTGAGTCAGTACCCATTAATTGACAAGTGCTTCTAAGAAAGCAAACTTCCTTCAAGGATGCAGATATCTGACACTTCCAGAGATATCAGAGAGGGTGGAGGGATTAGTTGGTGAAGGGGTGAATGAGTACAGACTTCAGAGGGAAAGAAGGGGGTAAGAGTGAGTTGGAGGTCGTTGACCATTCAGTCATTGGCCAAAATTACCATGCAGAGACTGAACCCGAGCTCTGAGCTTCCTGTCTGTGATGATGCATCCAAAAAAAAAAAGGTTTTGGTTGCTAACAGTGGGAAAAGCATACATATTATATATAGTTAATAAAAGCAAATCAGTGTTTGACGATGGATTTACCTCTTGATTTAAGGCTGGAAATGTGTATTGTTAAGGTGGGGAAATCAAGTGTGTTGCCTATTCCATTCAATCCTATAGAGCTAGACAATTAACAGAGTGGATAAAATGTCTGTTCTTTTCCATGTTTTTTCTATTTTGTTACACAGTTCTGGTTTTTGCTATGAACCATCTGTGTGTGTGAAAGCTTGTGAATGTGTTTATTCATATGTGACTTTGTTGGTATGTTATGCAAGATACCACTGTCCAACTGAGGTTTTGTCAGTGCAAGGGCAAAGCAGAATTCCTGCGCCTTAAGACTTCTGTGAATCAGGGCAGCTTAGCAGGAACACATGTGGGCAAGCGGACAGCAGTTGTAAAGATTGTCAAGATATTTCAAACAAAGTATTAATGATCTATTGTAAACTGGCAGCTAAACCCTGAACAAGAAAAAATTTAAAAAAGAACAAGGGCCAATGTAAGCCAGTGGCATGAAATGCCATGCAAGGCCGAAGAGGAAAATTGGCTGCCATTTATTTGACTACAATGAGTGAAACTGCAACACTTTTCTTGTGGCTGCATGTTGTTTGTGCCATAGGTGTCACTCCTGGTGCATGTTAAGTATTAATATAATAATAGACCTGTACCAGAAACTTTACCGACTTAAATGAAGTGCAGTATTACGAGTTAAACCTAGTTCCTCATAAAGACAGTGATTATGTTACCGTAACATTGAAACAAGGAGCAAAGAACATTCTCTCTGGCAGTTTGTGGAACACATACACATCCAACCCCACAAGCTCTCTTTGTTGCTGTTTTTGTCCACTAAGGCTTATATTGAAGCTTTTGCAAAAAGCTGACAGCATAAAACCTCACTGAATTTATTCCTTATTTTTTATTACAATTAGTTATTTGAGTCCTTCAGTCCCAAGTTTTTAATCGTTTGATACAGTTCATCTACAATATGCCAATAGCGCTGTGTACAACTATAGGACGTTAATCATGAACACACGCTATCGTGTTGAAATATGCTTGCTGTGACTTTGGAGGCATAAAAAATGTCTTTGTCTGTCAACATAAAATTAAAATGATTCAAACCTACAACCCAGGCTTTCATCATCAGAAGACAAAGTCTGGTGAATCATCCCACAAATCTGGGAAGAGTGGGGGGATGAAAACCCTTATTGTGAACTACACAAACATAAACTAAACACTGCAGTACTTACGCCCATAAACATGGTTGTAAACATGATATAAATTGCTGTCACTGGCACTGGGTGATTTGTCCTATGAGTCTGTATTATGCCACTTACACGTGTAAAATAATTGCAATTCATGATATTGTTTCCTGCTCTTGGCCCACATTCTTCATGAAGTTATTCCATTTTAACAGTCTTGACTTGAAATCTACATCTTGTTATCTTGCTAACTGAAACTAAGGTGTGCAGCATAAATCTACAGTATGCCTGGTTGTATGTGCCTTACCTTACCTTGTTATTAGTCTCCTGAAATTATGATACAGTTATGTGCCATAACTAAAATACTTGTATTGGTATTGTAGAAAGAAAAGTCTTTGCTACAACTTTTGAATTGAGTATGGATTATTGGTTGTGGGTGTTCATATTATTGAGAATAGAAAGATGTTTTAGCACATGTAGGCAAATGGTATATTATTCTCTGTCCACTGGTCTTTTTAGGAAGAAAGATGACATTTTTGGACACAGAAATAGATAATACAGATGCTAGATTGAAAAAGAGCAAGAAAAGGGTGATGTAACAGATATAAAGACCTAATGGTAAGTTTATTTTAGCACAGGTGTCTCGTCAAGGAGCTAAAATAGGTCTTCTGGGGCACATTTGGCTGGCTGAGAAAATATGAGAACACAATATATTTTCTAGCTTAATGTATAAGTGCTACATGCTATACAGTTGTACATAAAGCCTGCAAGAAGGTTAGTGGGTTCATCACTGGCACCAACAGGAAGGGGAATTCCTGCTATGAGCTTTCAGTAAGAGGGAAGCTTGTATCAGATGTTGTGATATCTCCAAAACCTATAACATATTTGGAAGTTATCCATTAGGATTAATTCGCCTTATTTAGCTTATAACGTTTGAAAATGTTGCCTAGGTCTCAATGTTTTAGTTTTCCTATTATACCATATGTGAAATTCATAAGCTTCCCCCTGCTCCTGTCAACAGAGATCTCTGGTGTGAGCTCAGGGTGCCAGCAGGGTGGCTGTCTGACCTGCTCTGACTACAATGGCTGCCTGTCCTGCAAACCGCGCTTCTTCATGCATTTGGAGAGGATTGGGATGAAGCAGATCGGGGTGTGCATGACATCCTGTCCTCCAGGCTTTTATGGCACTCGCTCTCCAGAAAGAAACACCTGCACAAGTAAGTCATTGCATGTTACTATTATAAATAGTCTCCAGGTGAGGTGTTAGTTACCGGACTAACTAATTACAATTAATGGATAATCAAAATATATACATTTCACACTGAATGATCAGTATAATCTTCACTCAAAACAAACCACAGAGAAAAGTGTCTTAAACTTGTCTTGAGTTGTGTTTGGCTTCTTAACAGTTTATTTTACTTACATGTGACAAACATAAGCACAAGAGTGTAATTTCTCTACACACAGCTCAAGACCTGCTTGTGACATATGGCATCATGTGCATACAGTATAAGCTGAGAAACAGGCTAGCAGTTAGCCTGTTATGTATGTTTCCTTTTGGTGACATTAAACGAAATTAGGTGCTGTATTACTTAAAATCATATATCACAAGCCACCAGTAAGACATCAATCTGCCTGCAGTACTCTATATCCCTGACTGAATCACCAGTGAGACATGCACACATGAACACACACACACTGACACCCTGTATATTTAACACGCAGGACACACACGATAACTTGTACGGTTTAAATAAACGCTGGTGGTGGGTCTGTGTTTCTCTGTCAGAGTGCAGGTCGGAGTGCGACTCCTGCTTCAACAAGAACTTCTGCACGCGCTGCCGAGCAGGATTCTACCTTCACCTGGGCAAGTGCCAGGAGAGCTGCCCCGAAGGGCTGGTCCGCAGTGACACACAGAGGGAGTGCGTACCCAGTAAGTGCATGTTGTTTTTCTAACATTACCCATGCAGAATTTACAAAATAATTATAACTAGCAATAGAAGCATAACTGGTACATAAAACATGTTTACATGTTAAATTTGGCTATACCTTGCTTTTGTCTTTGTAGGGTGTCCTGCAGGGTGTGAGTCATGTGTGAACGTTGAGACATGTACACGGTGCCGGCCGGGCCTGTACCACCTCATCGGGAGGTGCCACCATGTCTGTCCAGAGGACTATGAGCCCAATGACAAACTCATGGAGTGCACACCACAAGGTCAGTCCAGTGTGTGTGTGGATGTGTCACATAAAATAACTGCCAAAGTTGTAATGCTGAGGTCTGAAAGCTTGTTCTGTTGGTTGGGGGCCATACCATTTTTTGGTGTCCAGAATTGGCAAATGAGCTTGAATTTAAACAAAGAAAAGAGAGTAACCCAATTCCAAACTTTGAGTGGCTAAACACTGATGATTCCCACTCTAACTTTCTCTATTTTTCCTTGTCAGTGCACTGCGAGGTGGGTGAGTGGAGCGAGTGGAGCCCCTGCTCTCGGTCTGGTAGAATCTGTCGGGGCCAAGAGAACCGCACACGGCAGGTCATCCAGTACCCATCAGCCTTTGGCACACCCTGCCCTGAGATCTCAGAGATTAGAGAGTGCCAGGCCAAGAGGAAAAAATGTCAAGGTAAATAAAACAATGGAGATGATTAGAAGGATGTGAAGAAAAGGGGGAGAAGGAAGACACTGCAGTAGAGTTGCAGTGTTTTTGTGTTCCAGCTATGTCAAAAAAAATGTCAAAAAGAGCCAAATTTAAAAACTTGATACTAAACATTGTCTATTGCTGTTGCTACTGACCCATCACGCTCACTGCCAACATTGTATTTGTGACACATGGCATGATTTCTACTCTCTATGAATTCCAGACCTTGCTGCTTCAGCTTGTACAATCAGAGCTAGTCGTTCTTCCGCTCAGGACTACGACTGTTTACTCAGAGGATTGTCGTTGTGGTTAGAGTGAGGACAGTGGGGGGAACACACATTGGCGATGTTGCAATGGGTATGTTGTGTGTTTTCCCACGAGACCTCTTTGGATTTTTAAACAGTAAAACCGCTTTCTCTGCTCCTAGTAAACAAGGAATAGCGTGATCATTTCTAATGAATAGAGTGAAAACTGCTTTCAGACGGGCTGTCTCTTTATAAACCCTGATGCTGTGGCATATTTACGATCACTTTGTGTTATGTGTGTACTGTGTGTGTGCGGTTACTGAGGTGGTTGGCGGCTACGGCTGGTTGTTTTTGAGCCTGGGCTCTGTAGTGTTAAATGACAGATCGCAGACAGGGTAGGAGGCTGAGATCCAGCCCCCTGGGGCCTCACACTTACAGAACAAACACTGTGTGTGTATGTGTGTGTATGTGTGTGTTTCTGTGCGTGCGTGCGTGCGTGCGTGTGTGTGTGTGTGTGTGATGCAGCAGAAAAGCAGTTGACTCTGGAGCAGAAACAGCCAGCCCAACATCAACATCCTCCCCCTGGGAGGCACGCGGCGACCAGGGGATCAGTATTGGTTTATCCCCACAGCTGCCAATACACACACACACACACACACACAAATTCAGATACAAATACACCCTCTCCATTTCAAACAAGTCAGACAAATGCGCAAATCACACTTGCACGTTCACTTTGGCACACTTAACACGAGCACGTAAATACACACACATACCAACTTCGTCTCACTAAAATAACTACACAGCCGTTGCTCTTGGTGGTAATTTGTGAAGAGAGTCAACTGGGTTGACGTGATTTGTAAGGCAGACTGTGAAATGTGCCCTCTCTCACCCTGCCTATCCCTCTCTCTCTCACTTTCTATCTGTATCTCTCTACTGATCCATTCCCCTATCCTCATACCCGCACACACACACACACACACCCTACCACACTAAAGAAAACATAGACCCCCATATAAGCTCCCTGTTGGCGCTCCCAGTCAGTCGAGTCGGGGCCGAGACTTTAGTGTGGTCGACGGCTCTGTTGATCTAGTGTGAGCCTGGAAAGGGGGGGCGGAGAGATGGGATGAGAAAGAAAGAAAGAAAGAAAGATGTGCATAGTCCTACACACTACAGACCCCGTTCATCGACTTTGACCCCTCGTGTGATTACCCAGTTGCTCCTGCTCCAACAGCATCCACAGTGAATGAGAGCTAATTATCTGCTTCGGCGCGTCCTCTCCTCGCTGTTTACGTTCTGCACACGCTAGGGGGTCAGTGGTCCGACCTCAGAGAGCCCCCGGTAATCCTCCAGCAGCCCTCAGACACTGATACATCCTCCTCCTCCTCCTCCTCTTCCTCTCCTCCTTTTTTGCACTTTCTCCCTTTGCCTTCTCCTTTCCCCTCTCCTCTTCCTTTCCTGCTCCTTGCTACATCGTTTTACTCCTCCACACACTCCTCCAGAGTCTTCCAGCTCTTTGCTAATTTCATCCCCTTTCACTTTAGTGCTCCCTCTGTTGACTTTATACATTTTCTATTTTCTTATTTCTATTGTATGTTGTACTTCTTCCTCTTCTTCTTTTTTATACATCCCTCATCTTTACCCAAAACTCCTCCAAAATTCTGAGATCATTTTTGCATTTCTCCTCCTTCTCTTTTTGCCTATTTCACTGACTTGCTCTCTCTCACTTGTTTTTAAGCCCTTTAGTGACCACTCACTTTCTACCTTGTCTTTACATATGACTTGCTAAAGATATTTAAGAGCAACATCCATCTAATTAGAAATTCAATTAAATTAAATGCATCACACCTTCTTTTTTGCATTTTAACAAACTAAAGAGTAATCTTGCGCAGTGCTTTGCAGACTGAATATGGTTATTATTCACATTATGTCCTCAAAATGTTGATTTGCCTGTCTGAACAGATTCATGGTCATTCTTTCTTAAAATAATTGTTTTATATATTTGGAAGTACAGTTATTTGTATTCCTGCTTAGAGTTGGATGAGAAGATTGATACCACTTTTAAAAGGAGTACTATAAATCTTCTCATCTAACTCTCAGCAAGAAAGCAAATTAGTGTATTTTAAAAAAATATCAAAATATCCCTTTAAAGAAGCTGGTTGCAAAATCAAAATTTCCAGTTGGAAGTGATTAGTCCCTAAACAATGTTTTAAATTATAGATGTCACGTCAGAAAAGTTGTAAAACTGCAAGAAACATGCAAACATATTTAGGCTTGGAGTCAGAGATACTTGGCTCTGTTCCTCCGTTATCCACAGTAAGAGATTATGAATGTTTACACACACATCTTCATCCGCCGCCATCTCTCAAGTTAATGCTGGCTAATTTGCCCTTCGATCGACCTGCTGTTCACCCCTCTATCTCTGAAGCCGGATAGACTGTGTGCCCTCTGCAAACCCTAGCCCCCTTCAACTCCCACCACACACACACACACACACACACACACACACACACACACCACAGAGAGACATACATACAGTTAAACCACCCAGCCCCAACCAGTTAGTAGAGGGGGATTCACACACACAAACACGCACACACACCCAGAACCCCCCTCATGACATCCTGGCCGCCATACGGCAGGCATTCCACTTGTAGGACAGCCCATAGCCTTTAATCCCAGCCTGGCTCCCGCCAAAAGCTCCCCGGACGACAGAACGCCTGCCACGGAGGATGTGCCACCATAAAACACACAGTGTTCCTCCAACCGCACACACATGTGCAAATGCACATAAACACATCTTCCCTTACCATCAGTGCCCCTTTGCTCTCTCAGTTGATCTCCGTCTTTTCCAACTGTCACCTTGCTCTTACACACCAACACACCAACACACATATATACATAGATACACACACACACACACACACACACACACACGCACACACACACACACACACACACACACACACACACACACATATGTGTAGGTATGTATATATATATATATATATACACATGTACACATATACATATACAAACACATATATACATATGTGTGTGTGTGTGTGTGTGTGTGTGTGTGTGTGTGTGTGTGTGTGTGTGTGTGTGTGTGTGTGTGTGTGTGTGTGTGTGTATTTATACATATACATATACACACATATATACATATATACACACACAGTGTCCTATCCAGTAAAGGATAAAAAGGACAACACTTTCCTGCATACATTCCCTCTCATTAACAATGGATTATGGCAAGTTTCTTAACTTGTAATGACACATACTGAATCTGGCACTAATTGTATTCAGAACATGAGTAATAGTGTCGGACGAGGCTTTGATTGGATCCAGATTTGCCATTTTGACATGCACATTAATATTTGTACTACGTTGGTCAGACAAAACGGTGTATCCAGTCATTAATGACAAAATCTGACATGGAGCATGCAAACAGATGGACATCATATAACATGAGTGACAGGTTAAAGAGAGACCTCAGAGATTTACAGGCGCTGTCCTATATTACAGCATTATTATTGTCTTTGGGTTATGTTTTTGTACTTTTATGAGCTAGTGCCAGACAACAAAACAGAAAGTGCTCGAGGGCTTGGAGTTTAATAAATGTATCAGTTGCTTCACAGTTGTAGCAGTGAATACCTTTAATGAACTACATTAATGGAATAATTAGACATTTTGGGAAATACACTTACTATCTATCTTACATACATTTTGTCATTTGACATAGGCTACGTTGTTATCCAAATCAACTTTTACAGGGAATGACATTCTACAACTATTTATAGGATTATTAGAAAATAGTTAAGGCATGTAACTGTGTGTTGGTAGGTGTTTGTTTAAACTCTGGACCGAACCATGCTAGCTGTTAGCCCTCTTTCAGTCTTAATGCTAAGCTAAGCTTATCACCTGCTTAGTCCAGTGCTGAACATTTAACAGTAAGCAGAGTGGTATTGATCTTCTCATGTAACTCTTGTCAAGAAAAGAATGAATAAACTTTGAACATATCAAACTAAGAGATGTTTGACTCTTAGGGAAAATCCCTGAATGACAAACATCTCTTTGTTCCCAATTACTTGTTCCAATTGGAAGCACATAAAACATCCATTTAATATCCTAATAATTTCCCTTGAAAGACAGCATTCACACTTCACACGGACCTTATTTGAATAACTAACATATGCTGCACATGTCCAAATATAATGCACTGAAATGCACACATACAAAATAATTCCAGTACTGGATATGAGGATAAGTAACACAATATGAAGTAATAGTTTATATCATGTGTCTATTCAAAATTAACTGCATCAAGAATTACAACTCCTGAGCTATCTTAGTATCTTCATGTTTAGATATATTTCAGTTGTAGACACAGGATTTCCCAAAACCCTCATCGTTACATAGCCAGCTGGAACTCTTAATTTGTAGGGGGAAAAATGTATTTAGTGTATTTATGTAAAGTGCTCTTGCAGTTTAACAGCATATTACACAAGTCTTGGCCGAACTGTTCTCTTCAGAGTGGTTCCACTTTTAACCAAGAAAAAAATGGACGCTTTTATTGAATGTTTACATCCAAATAAACTACAGTATGTTTGGAGAAAGTTCCAACTTGTAACATTACTGGGACATTTTAATGTGCTACCTAAGTCAACTACTCAATCACTGCCAGTGATTGAACTGCTTAAACTCTTAAATGACATCTTGTTACATGGGACAGAGCAAGTGAACCCAAGTGCAGACACTCAATGGCAAGGAGGCAGGGATATGATAGAGACTAAGTGGACTTGGTTGAAGTATGTGTTGTTGGCATCTCATTTTAGCATTTTGAGGGTGTTCATCTCAAAAGTGTTGGTAAAATGTCTGTGGAGACTTTCAGTCAGTCATTCATGACCTGGATGACTGACGCCAACTGGACCGCCAAGTATATGAAGCATAGTAACACTGACTGAAGCAGAGGCAACAATACAGCAGGGTGGCAGTGGCAGAGCTGGGTATTTGTACAGAGCTTGATAATGGTGATGAGGTGCAGCTGGTGGCTCTGCTCTGACTCCAGCACACCTGTCATCACTCACATAATCACACACACACACACACACACACACACACACACACACACACACACACACACACACACACACACACACACACACACACACACACACACACACACACACACACACACAGACAGGGAGAGAGAGAGGAAAAGAACCATTGGGAGACTGGCAGCAGGTTAGGAAGACAGGATTATAGCAATTATTCTTTAAAACTTGGCTTTGGGGAATGTGCTAAATGTCCATTGAAAACATTACAAAACCTCCAAAGGTGTCTCATTTGGGGTCCATTACACACTTGTCAACACACAGTTTATAAAAAGCCCATCAGGAACTGTTCCAACTAACCAAACGCAGGTCAGTTTGATAAACACTCTCCTAATCATCTCAACAATGGCATGGATTAGGTTTCTTCTGTGGCTCTACAAAAGCACGGGGGCTACAGTATGACTAATCCACTGAACTTGTAAATAGTTATAGTGTCAGGAGAGAGAAAACAATGAGAGTGAAGGGGACTTCCTGTGTTTATAGAGGACAGGGGGCAGACCCTGAATGAGTCAGTGCACCAGATAACTCCGTACATCCATCCACCATCTATCTATCCATCTAGGCACCAAACTATCTTCACTTTCTTTGATTTTGATTATTTTTTAATTAACTTTCTTTCAATCAAACTTTGTAAACATTGCTATGTTTGTGCACAAATGGAAGTACTCCATCTTATATCCTCTTGTCCTTTTATTTCAAGATAAAGACTAAACACAGTGGGCAGGTAGACCTTAGTTTAGCACAGGGTGTTTTGATCTGACTTGTGCTGGAGGCAGGCCGAGAAGTGAGCCACTTTCCCTGGTCCAACAAGAGGACTGTAGCTTGATTAATGAACAGACAGAGAGGGAGAGGATGAGCGTAGGGGGGCAAACCCGAAGCGGACAGGAGGGAGACAGAGAGAGATCTCTCTCTCTCTTTCGCTTTATCTCTCTTTCTCTCTCTCTCCCTGTGTCTGTGCCTACTGCCTACTTCAGCAGTTTCACAATCCCCCAACTAGCCAGCCATCCAGCCAAGCAGGCCGTGCTGCTCCGTTCCACTCACACATGAACAGCGCAGTACAACAACAGGAAAGGGCTTCTGCGTTCACTTGCAGGTCCTGTCTCCAACCTCCCTGGGGGTGGATCTTGTTATTATCATTAATAACTGTAGCTCCAGCAGAGATAAACCTTCAGCATACCAAAACTCTTGGTTTTGTTTATGAGATGGTGTTGCAAGAACAGATAAATTGAGGGTTTATTTAAAGGCTTTCTATTTTGGACAAAGGTCTGCTCATCATAGGGAGAGGACAGCAACAGCTGATAGGAGAACAGTGGAGATGCTGTCTCTGATTAAAGACTGACATCTAGTGGTAAATGAGGAGCACTGCAATAACCAGTGTTGTATCTTTGAGGGGAACAGCACCTTTTGTCTGTAGTGTGTTCACTCTCCCTCAAGTCTGGCTATGTTAAATGATGTAGATGGTTTATTTATTTATGTATTTATTTATTTATTTTTTTAATGACAAAAGTTGAGCCGTGAGTCCTGTAAATCACAGATTATCCAGTAGCTGGCCATACAAACTGGGCCAGGTTGAGCTAAAAGAATAGAGCTTTAATATTTTAAGCTTTAGGAAAAGTAAAGAAGATTACTGCATGGAGAAAGTATGAAACAGTTTTGTTTGAGGCCCCTTAGCAGAAATTCCTTGAGTAAATGAACAATATTCATTAGGAAATGAACCATTCTTATGTACGACTGACAAACATGTACCTACATATCAGTTGTTAATTTTTAACATATGGACTGATATCGTCGACATTTTTCTGCAGCTATAGTATTGCATCATGAGCTCCAAAATGAAATGTTTTCCTTTTTTCAAATATTGATTACCACCATTATGAAAGTTTGGAAAAAATGAGAAAATAACACAAATGTTTTTGAGCCTCCTTTTCATACCTTTCAGTATTAGTATCCTCTTCTCTACTTCACTCTTCTTTATTATTTAATTTTCTCAACCCCCAGGAGGACGATGGATTAATGGCAAACGGAGGAACCGCAAAGACAAGGGGAACCAAGAGGGGAGACGGGAGAGGAAGAGAGAAAGGGAGCGAGAGAGGGAGAGAAACGCAGGTGAACGGGAAGACTCTGATAACAGGAACAAAACAGAGCACAGGCATCGCAGAGGCCAAGACATAGACCCAGTCTCCCCTCAAGATGGCCTTGTACAGTAGTGCTCTGGACAGACAAAGTCTAACGCCTTCCCACCCTCCACCTGTTATCCTCCCATTCTTCCTCCTCCAGAACTTCCCCATCCTCACCAACTGTTCGCCCCCCTCAACCCCTCTCTGCAGGGGTGTTGCTGCTACCTGTATGATTTTAATATACTGTTTATGCACAAGCGGGATGGGGCACATTCAGCCAAAAGGCTTGGGCCACTATGGACTTTAAAAAGTCTTTTTATCTACCCTGTAGCCTCTACTTCTTCACTGCCACCACTGAGAGAGAGTCTCTATTGAAAAATGCAAGAGGCACTGCTGAGACTGCTGTTGGTTCTGAAGAACAAAGTAAGAAATGTCTGTGACTGTATGGAGGACCAGCAGGCAGACGGACAGAGATACAAAAACGTTACACTATGTGCTTGTTGATATGGTTATTTAATGGGGCCCTGGTACAACATTGCGCGTCTTGGTTTTTGAATGTAGATTTTGCAACATTATGTAGAACAAGTGTTTATTATTGTTGTTCCTGTTCTTTAGATCTCTCTACTTTATTTTATTTGGTGCAAAATTTGTAAAGAAAAAATAAAACTGAGTTTGCTCTTGCCACCTTGTGACAACTTCATAATCACTACAAATGACTGGTGTAGGCGAACCTGCATGCTGTGAGTCAAAGGAGACTGAGTAGTTTGTCAGTGGAGTACGGTCAAAAACTGAAAACCATTAACACGTGTTCTGTATGTCTTGGAAAAAAAGATAGTTTTATCCAGATAACTGATAAATCTAACCTACCACTTTTTTTTTCTTTTTGTGTAAATTGAATCTGTGCTCTCAATAAACCTCCTTGACTAGGAACCAAAAGCACCTGTATGTCAAATAAAACTATAATGGGTTTGTACCTGTGTCTGCTATGTTTTCTCATCTAACTGCCATCTTGTATAATCCACTTGAATGTGATTAAAATTGAAAGTGACAGAATGCAGCTATTAATGGTGGATTTAAAGGTTGCCATCGCCTCATTTGGTTGAAAATGGTAGTAACTATAGTAATTTACATACTATAACACTTGTCATGGATAGACAATACATCTCCTTGTTACTGAATGCACAACAAAACTTTTCCAACTATCAAACATGTACACAAGATAAGTGTTTTGTGCACACACCACAGATGCTGCTATGTCAATAGCTTCCGTGTCATGTGATCCAAATTAATACTGATTTGTATTACAACACCGGACAAATGAGACACACCTCTTTTCATTGGACTTTAGTGCTCGTGCTATTTTATAGTACCTACCTGCAGTCCTCAGTCAAAGTTAACAACAGGGAATATCCATTAGCTTGTTTTTTTCATCCAATAAGGAACTATGATCCTGTTTACACCTGGTATTAACATGAGTCTCGGTGGACAGTGGACAGCTAAGACACACTGCCGTTGACACCTGTCTCTATCATGTGCCTCAGGCTGACCTTTGTGTCCAGATTTTGTTGCTGCCTACGTCACCTCTGCTAGAAGGTCAAAGGGCCCTGTACATAGTTATCATGACACACAAGTGAAAGATTTGATTTTAGTGTAGGCTAAAGAGCTAAGAGCTGAGAAAATGTTTCTAGAATTAATAAACATGTATGAGCTATTAAACTGTTCAGATTACTCAAACCACAAACATCTGTGCTCATTGACATTTCTTTCAACGCTGGCATGCTTTTACTAAAACAACCATCACGTCCACATCCTGCATTGATGACACATTTTATGTCCTTGCTGAAGACGCATTAGCATTTACAATACAAAAAGATATGTGGTCCAATTCATTCCAGACCACCTCAGCAAGAGTGATTAGATAACAATGTGTTTTGGTGGTTGTTTACTCATGTGTTTAGCCGCGTCCACTTGTGATCGAATCACCCGATACCAGTGTTAATGCTAGGTGTGAACAGGGTTAATGACAAATACCATGTACCTCAAATATCAGTTTGCATGCAATTGAGCAATGAATATCTCACCAGTCTCAGTGCAAAGTCGAGTATGTCAAAAAGAAATGTTCAAACCATTAGATGATGATAGCTGAATCGATTAGTCTATATATTTATTTAAAAATAATCAAGGATTTTCATAATCAGTCTTTTAAGTACCTTTTCAAGCAAAAATGCCACATTTTCACATTTCATCTCAATAGTTTCCAGGCTGTGCTGCTTTGTTTGGGATGTGTGATGATAAACTGAACCTATCTTTAGAACTGATGGATGCGCAAAGTCAGAATGACCTTCGCATTCAGTAAAAAATGGTTGTCATTTTTCATCATTTCCTGATATTTTTACAGACCAAAAAAGAAATTAGTTAACTGTAAAAAAAATAAAAAAAATAACCCGAATTACTACTAATGAGAAGTTGCAGCTCTGGTTCCATTCATTTGGATTTACCTGCTCAGTCAGTTTCATAGAAGGTGTCAGCGGTCTCAAATATCAGGTCACTGGATCAGTAGTACATTGCCATGCCAAATCAACTGTGTGCTACGAAGAAATACAAGAAATAAACAATCACTTTTAAAGCTAAACTGTTTATTGATGGAGTGAATATTTTGCTCATCAGTAACATCTACTTGCATCGACAGGCATGATGACAGCATTTCCTCCTCATTCATTCTGCAGAGAAATCCCCAATATTACAGATCATCCATGAAAATATATGAATTTGTTTGAGCTTTGCAAAATACAGTAATGTCACAGTACACTATGTACATAAATCACAGATGTGCAAGATAAAGCCATGTTTGTAAAAGGGTAATACATAGGATCAGGATCAAAATCTGGATCATTGAATTTAGATGACCACACTGCTAAAACAAAAACAAAAAGAGGAAACACTGACAGATCTTGAGATTTACCCAGATGCCTTTTAAATTAAGACAGAACAAATTAGCAATTACAGTTGCTGTTTTCAGTTCCCTACATGCCCACTGTTCACTTCATGTTAGCCACGAAATTCTCGCCCTTCTTGATGGAACCCTTCAGCTCTTCCATGGCATCACCCACCAGCTTCTCCTCGAAGGCAGACAGCTTGCCCAGTCCGAGGTTCTTCTCAATGCCGTTCTTCCCCAGAAGGAGAGGTGTAGAGAAATACTTGCACTCTGTTTCCTCAGACCTGACATAGGCGCACTCCACCACACCCTCTTTTCCATTCATGGCATCCAGGACTGAGAAGGCGAAGCGGGCACCAGCATAGGCCATGGACAGGGTGGCAGATCCAGCTCCGGCCTTGGCCTTCACGACCTCTGTGCCAGCCTCCTGGATCCTGGCGGTCAGGGCGGCCAGCTGATCAGCTGGGAACTCTACTTTGGGGGTGCACTGGGAAATGAGGGGAATGATGGTCTTCCCAGCGTGACCTCCAATGACTGGTACATTGACACGAGCTGGGTCAAGGCCTTTAAGATCTGCCACGAAGGTGTTTGCTCTGACAATGTCCAGGGTAGTGACACCAAACACTTTGTTGGGGTTGTACACTCCGTGCTTCTTCATGACCTCTGATGTAATGGGAATGGTGGAGTTGACAGGGTTAGCGATAATGCAGATCATAGCTTCGGGGCAGTATCGGGCGCAGGCATCGGCCAAGGTGGCTACAATGGTGGCATTGGTGTTGAAGAGGTCATCGCGGGTCATACCTGGTTTTCTGGGCACACCGGCGGGGATCACCACGACATCGCAGCCCTTCAGTGCAGCATCGAGCTGGTCGGGACCCATGTGGCCGGTAACATGGGCCCTTGTCTCGATGTGGCTGAGGTCTGCAGCCACCCCGGGGGTGTGGGCAATATCGTACAAGGAGAGGTGACTCACCAGGGGGCTATTCTTGAGCAGCAGGGATAGCGGCTGGCCTATGCCGCCGGCCGCGCCAAGCACCGCCACCTTAGCGTTGTTCTGCGCCGAGGTGGACAAGCTGCGGGCGAGGCTCACAGTAGGTTTCACGGCACGGGCAAACATTTTGTTTCTGTTGCTTCTTTTCTTGATTTACAGGCAATAAAAAAACGACCTGAAGAGCCCCTCTCCTGCGTGACACCAACGTCCTCTAGCAACAAGCGAACAGGAAGACTCGTGAACTGTCATGCGTCGAACATAAAGGGGTCGGGCGTGAATGACGTCAAACTGCGTCAGCACGTACTGTTACGTCGACGTCTTTATCTCTCGGCTTCTTTTTTTCGAGGAAAACAAAAGCCAGTTAACATCGGGAATACGCAAAATTAGCATTGGAAATTAGTGCCGTTACATGAATTGTGACTGTACACCAGAGCAACACAGCGATATCTAACGGTACGTAGTCGCTGCGTTGTCTTGTGTCGTGAGAAAAAAAAGGTGTTCCTTTCTGTTTATGTCGCGCTGCTAAAATAAGCTAGCGCCGTGTCAGATGAACTCCGTCTATTTGCTGGAGTCAAAGTGCTGCCCCAGCCTTGACAGCGTTAGCTACAGCAGGTCTTATTGTTATGATCGTTTTGTCAGTCGAGAAATCCTTCTGTGCTGTTTGACTCGTGTTTATGCTTGTAACGACGACAAACCCATTGTATTTGAGTAGCTGTATGTATTTTACATTAGCTCCACTAACGTTAACCGACTGTCCCCAGTTAAATTAGTGTGGGTATTTACATCGTCAGCTGTGATTTTTACTTTAGAAAGGTTATCTCTGCTCCTCACTGGCTCTGTCATTAGACCAGCTGGGTAAGCACGACCTCGTACAGTTCGCTGACACAGTTCACTGCTTGTTGTCAGACAATTAACAGAGCAGCCCTTTGTTCGTCACACTTAAGTAACCTCTTACATTTCAGTCATAGCTGAGTGAATGAATGTTAATTTGTAATCCAAATCTTTTTTTAACACAAGGCTTCAAATGTAACTTGTTTTGTCACATACGGTTTGGTTGACAAATAATGCTTACACTATGAATAAATGAAAAACATTTTCACGGACTGCGCTTTTTCTTTTGGCAGTGGAGAATTTGAGGGTCCATCAGCACTCCTAATGATACATCAGCATTAAGGCTACATCCAGTAAGTATTACTTCAATATTAATAATTCTCAGTTTGATCTCATCTTGGGGTTGTTTGCTATTTACTGACGGCAGTTCATCTTATATATTTTATTAACTTAAGTGCCCGTATTTTATTGTTGTCTTAACCAATTAACTCTTTTGCTTTTTAATTGTTTTGGTGTGCATTTATCTTCAAATCCATGTTTACTATTGTGTGTGTTTGTCAATCACTTGTAAAGCCTTTGAACTGCATTTTACTTCTATGAAAGGTGCTTTATAAATAAAGTTTGATTGATTGATAGTTTGCAGTTGAGTGTGACCAGCAGTAAAATAAAGTCCTTTCAATAATAGTAATTTGTGGACCTAAAAAAACAACAACCATGATAATGATAATAATCTTGAATATATGTTGGGGGGGTTTTTTCCAAAAAATGAATATGGCTAAATGAAGAAAAGATCTAACATGCCCACTAAAACTGTTTCTTACAATTGTCCCCTTTCCTCAGTACTTCCTAAGGATGGCTAGTTGTGGGGAGGTAGACCACTCTGTTAGCTCGCTTCCCACCAGTAAGAAGGGCGGCAACAGTGGTGGTGGAAGTGGGAACAGTGCAGAATCATCATGTTCCAGCTCCAGCAACTCATCCCCAGCCCTGCCTGTACCGGAGTGTGCCATCTGTCTGCAGAGCTGCGTCCACCCAGTCCAACTGCCATGCCATCACGTCTTCTGTTTCCTGTGTGTGAAGGGAGCATCCTGGCAGAGCAAACGCTGTGCGCTCTGTAGACAGGAAGTACCGGATGACTTCCTGGAAAGGCCAACCCTTCTCTCTCCGGAGGAGCTGAAAGCATCGGCAGGCGGTCGGGGTGGGGCAGCAAGTGATCACGCCTGGTACTACGAGGGCCGTAACGGTTGGTGGCAGTATGATGAGCGAACCAGCCGCGAGCTGGAGGACGCTTTCTCCAAGGGCAAGAAGACAGCTGAAATGCTGATTGCTGGGTTTTTGTATGTAGCCGACTTGGAGAACATGGTGCAGTACAGGCGCAACGAGCACGGTCGTAGACGCAAGATGAAGAGGGACGTTTTGGATATCCCCAAGAAGGGAGTGGCGGGACTGCGTTTGGACACTGAGGGTGGCACTGGGGCAATAGGAGCAGCAGGTCGAGAAAACTCAGCTGATGGGGCTGATACCACAGTAGCAGGTGTACAACAGCAGGTTACAGGTATCTCCTCTACTGTTACAGCCCCTTCAGCAACTACCAGACCACCCACTTCCTTGGGCGGTCAGCCGGGCAGCAGCAGCAGCAGCCCCTCTCTGGAGGATGCTCTTGCACAGCTGCAAATCAGCCCCAGGCCCACTCCCTCCCATGAGCGGTCTGAGGCTGGCGAAGGAGAAGAAGAAGACGAGGAGGAGGCGGCTTCACCCTCCAGGTCCTCTGACCCTCACACCTCTGTGGACGAGTCTGGCTCTGGAGACTGGAGCGATGATGAGGAAGAGGAGGACGAAGAGGAAGGAGGAGACGGAGAGCGCGTGGAGCCTTGGGAGGGTAGGCCACGGAGGCAAAGACTGAACCCAGAGGACAGAGCCCCCCCTGGCGCAGAGTCCACCTCTCCCTCTTCCTCATCCAGTAGCACTGGAAGGTCCAGAATGCCTGATGGCCAGTGTACAGTGACTGAAGTGTAAAGTCGTCATTGATACCATCATCACCATCATTGATACCATCATAATGAAGCCTTTCCTTCACCAAATGGCTTTGTTCCATTCCGTTAATTTATTCTTTACTTTATGCTGTCGTTCACTGTGTCACAGATCGGATGTGGGTGGTTTGCTTGGTACCAGACAAATGAAGCATTACACACTAAATAACAAATATAACCAAGTTTTTCAGTTCACAGGTTAGGTTTAGCAGCCTCCTTTTGGCTCACAGTGATCCAGATGTATATGAGTGACTTGTTTGTCACCAGCTAGTAGGGCTAATGTTGGTTTCCATGTTCTAGTACTGAGTGTTCTGGTACCTAGACAGGAACTAG
This sequence comes from Scomber scombrus, assembly GCF_963691925.1. Classification (NCBI taxonomy): domain Eukaryota; kingdom Metazoa; phylum Chordata; class Actinopteri; order Scombriformes; family Scombridae; genus Scomber; species Scomber scombrus. The sequence continues at coordinate 10,150,941 of NC_084976.1, forward strand.
AGCTGTTTGCCAGCAGTCAGATGGATACAGCATGTTGTTGTGAGCCACGGGATCTCAGATTCATAATTGTCTATCCAGCACATCATGTGAGGTAGGTGTAACAGACCTTGAGCGGTTTGGTTGCAGGCTGTCTGTTCTTTATCAGAAAAGTGGAAGTTAAAAGGTAAAAGTGTTTTGCCAAATTGCTTCTGCAGAGGCGAGGTATCCTTTAGTTTAAATGTATGATCCCAGTACCCAAAAGAACTCTGGGAATCCGAATCAGATCTGTGACATGAAGTGAGAGAAAGCATGAAAGGGGATCCTACTCCCAGCAATGGAACTGTAATGTCATTATCATTATCATGAATGGATACATTCTAATCATCTACACGTTAACTCTCTCAGCTAACATAGCACGCAGGAATGACCTTCTTAGAGCTCATCTGATTATTCTTACAAAGAATTAATTCCTTGATAACTTGTTCCCAGCTTCCACCCTGTGTAGTTTTGTTGCTTCAGATTTAAGTGTATGAAGCCTTTCCTTCAAAATTCTGAAACGTAACTTTTGTCATTTTGAAACAGATTGTTTGGTTTAAGAAAATCTTTGGGATGTTTATCCTCATTCAGAGAAGAAACAGGAGTGCTAATTCATGCTTAATGTTTTCCAGCATATTAATGTAACTCGAGAGCGTGCAGGATTATTTGGCTGCCTAACCAGGGTTGTCTTAGATTTCATTTCAGTTAATTCTGAAGAGATTAAGAAACCTGATTTTAAATGAATGTGCATAAATAAATTACATATAAAATTCTCTATTAAAGACTTTTCTCAGCTTGAAATAATTGGAATTTTAATGTGAATTATCAGTGTTTTCATTTTTAAAGCCGTTGAGGTGTCTGATGCCTCATCAGTATTGTACCTGATCAAAGTATTCTCAATTGGTGTGTCGCTAAAATGTTGTGATTTGTGCATGTTCGAAGAGAGAGTTATTTCAACACTACTGGTCAGCAGGATGTTGAGAATTGATATCTTGGGGTTTAGTTTCAGTAAATGTTTTTATTTTGTGTTTGTTTTGCGTTTCTTATGGTTGTAAATCCTATCTTACGTGTGATGTCCAAGGCAGTAAGAGAACAAGAACATGCCATCGCTAGTGGCCACCCTGCAGAAATTTCAAGTTCTTCTTTTTCTATTTCTTACGTGCTTATATCATCAGCTCACTATTAGACTCTCCATTCTGAAGAATACAGTTTGTGTAACAGTTTTTGCTTGGCAACTTTCTTTTGTTTTGTTACATTGTTTGTAATTTAAGAATAAATTGTCATTTCATCATCCTACAAGGATCTGCTTTTTGTCCTGTTGTCTTTAAATATTAGTGTATTTTTCTTTGGCTTCTCATGACTGGGTGACTTTTTTCCCCCTCAAAATATATCTGTCTTGAGTCAGTGTTATGTAAGAGGGGCCATCAATGGGTCCATTGTAAGTAAGATTTTATTCCATTTCACCACACACCACCTGTTTTGTTCTTAGAAGAAAAATAAAACTGCTCAAGAGGGGCAAAAGTAGTGAGTATCTTTTCTTTTCATAACCGCTTTCAAATTAGGTCTTGGATCAAAGTTATGATGCATGGACCAAAAATGTCAATCATTGTGGTTTACCTAATAAAATGAGATTAAAAAAACATGTTTACTGATGCAAAATACTGACTTTGGACCATATATACCAAATATTGATGTTCTGCTCATCACAACCATAAGAGGCCTCTTGAATCTCTTGGCTCACCTTACAGTTATTTGGTATTCTGACCACAGTAGCTATTAGAGCTCCAGCTGGGTGTCTTGCCAGGAAACATACGACCTCTGGAAGGCAAACAGGAGATAAAGGCCTGGTATCCTTGGGGGAACTGTCCGTTCTAACCATTTCTGTCAGTTCGTATTTGTGTTTTTGCAAAGCCTCATTGACTGTATGAACTCATTTTAAATGTATGAGAATGCAATAACAAATGAGCTATAAATCGGTTTGAAGTCTTACAAATATTCTGGATGCATTTTTCAGCTCAGTACTGCAGCATGGATGAGAGACAGAAAACCAGCCAGATAATGCTCTTACCTACAGCTGATAATCTCTCTTTAGAACAGAAACAGAGAGAGCAGATCTTCAAGGCCTCAGTAACACATCACGAACACTGAGAAATCTGGAGGCTCAGCTGAATTAGCCAGAAAAACAGTGGTAAAGAGCATGGAAATGCAGCAGTATTACTTTCAATCCTGCAGACAGATACTAATTGTATCTGAACGCTGCTGTTATCTGGCAGCCTCAGTTAGACTCAGCCTGGCATGATCTAATCATTACCATAATCACATTTTCAGTGGACATGGAGGAAAGACAGCGTTCATTTGTGTGATGAGGACAGAGGGGATTTAGACAATGGGGGCTGTAGTTCTTTAGGGTCCTTGATTTTATCCATACTGTAAATATAATAACATGGAAAAATGGAACAGCATATTCACTCCTTTACTAGACTAGATATTAGAAGATGTGTATATAAGAGAAAATCATTTAAGCAATACACAGTACACTGTACTAAATAATATTAATGAACCAACCAACATAATTTTTTTAGGTCAGTTGATAATTTCCTTTATACATTTTTGTGAACAGAAGACTGCAGATGGGGTTAATGTTTATGATGGAATAGGTGCCTTCCAGGTGTTGCGGTTTGGTGGAATCTCTGCACCCTCTTTCCTTCTTAAAGGGGTTCTTCCTTATTCAAATCGAGGGTCTGAGGTCAGAAGATGTTGTGTTGCTGTACAGATTGTAAAGCCCCTTAAGGCAAATTTGTGACTTGTGATATTGGGCTATTCTCTGTGTGGCACCTTCCACACATTTTTGAACCGTACAGGATATTTCAAATGATCCCATGCTGATCTGAGATTCTCAGATCTGAAAACACAAAACAGACACTTTTGGAAACCTTGGGCTAGCTCATTTGTGTTTGGAATTTTTGGCCAGTGCCTGCAGGTTAGCCGGACCACCCCATACTGTGCCAAACACATCCTTCTCAGTCCTCATAGCCTCTGCCAGAGGGAGCTCTTTCCCCGACAATACTACCTGCTTCACAGCCTGGATCACTGGGGCAGGCCCCTTTGTATAGTGACTGAGCCAGTTTTCAGCCTGCTGTAGGAGAATCCCTGCTTCTTCCTTCACCTGAGGGGCCGTTAGGACTCCATCTGCCAGTCCAATCTGTAGGCCAAAATCAGGGTCTACTTTAAGAGCGCCACCAAGCAACTTGAGTGAATTCTGGCTTCCGACAATGCGGACAAGTCGTGCGGCGCCGCCCCAGCCTGGAACCAGACCCATGTATTTGTGGACAAACTGGATAACGCTACCAGAAGCCATTAATCTATAAGAGACAAAGATTTTGAGCAAGATATTATATATCTGTGCAAAAAAGAACCTGATATTCAAAGAGAAAAGTATGTCTCTCTTACATTTACTTATGTAAAAACATTACCTGAAATCACAGGCAGTGGTAAGTTCTGCACCCCCTCCCAGAGCTCTCCCCTCCACCAGAGCTACAGAGATCAAAGGCAGTCTGCACTGAGAAAACAAGTCTGTCAGTATACTGTAGTGCACATTACATAACAGCCCAACTCAACTTCGTTTAGCTCAGACCGGCTTCTGCATAGACATTTAGCAGAGTAATGCAAGGGAAAAATGAAAGCTCTTACCTTAGTAGTCTTGTAAGAGTATTCTGCATGAACATACACATCTTCATCCCATCCTAAAAGGAGAAACACAAACCAATTAGAGATCACCAGGTGTTAAATTCCAGGAATCAAAACAAGCAGATGAACAAAGATATAGGTAGGCAAAGGCACCAGAGATGCTGGAAATGTTGAACTCTGCTTCTCCTACCTGTGGGTTAGATATTGCTCTGACAGCGTTGAGGTCTGACCCAGAGCAGAAAGTACCAGCAGCACCCTGAACAATGAGTCCTTTGCCATCTGTCCAGTTCTCCAGTTGGCTCACCTTCTCCTCCAGATCCACCATCATACTGCCTGGGAGGAAAGTAGAACTCTGTCACACTTAATTTAATTTCACACTAGTTAGTTTGAAAATGATTTGTGTTGGAGTCAACTTACCGGAGAAGGCGTTCATGCGGGAGGGGTTGTTGACGGTGAGCACGGCGATGCCAGACTCCTGTTTATGCAGATCGATGGAGCCTCCTGCAAAGGCCTGTAGCTTCTCTGTGATCTCCTCCTGGTTGAAGCCATGGATGCTGGAGTAAACACAGCCACTGCTCTGTCTCTGCAGCAGTCTGAGAGGAAAAATATTTATACAGGTTTTTTTAATTCAGTCAATCACTGTCAACCAGTACACAAATCTAACTCTCACAGATGTTTAGAAAGATTTAGATTTATACAGAAAATTAACTTAATGATGTTTGATTTAACCTATAACAAACTTTGTAAAAGCGTGGTTTAAAGCTAATTGATACACCAGTACCGATCAAACTGAATGAGTATATGTGTAACTGTAGTATGAAAAAATGGTATACTGAATGGGAGTGAGACTTGCACTCACCAACAGGAGGAGGATGAATGCTATTAATACACTCCCTTACTTCTCTATAAATCAGGCTGATGGTGGTATTACACCAAACAACTCCCACAAACTTCTAAAACATAAAAATCTCTGATTCTGACTCACTGTAGTTATACATCAGAATCAAAGACGTTATTACTTACATAATAGCATTTTATAAATGTCAGCACCTGAGACAAGTGTTTACTTGTCTGTGTCTGCGATTTGTGAACAAATATTGTGGGTCCAACTGTGTAGACTGGATGCTCCTTTATTTATGACTTCATTTACCATTGCCAGCATGGTGATAAATAAACAATGCTGGCGAGGCCTTTTTACCTGACCCAGACTCCACCGTTACTACTGTTCCTCAGGAGATGTCGTCTCACTGCACAGAGAACCATCCTGATGAAAGAAGATGGGACAGTGTATTCATATATACTTTCACTGAAGGGAATTACAGTAACTTAGTCACATCATTTTATTAAAAAGATACCCCGCTGATGGCGTCAAAACAACAGCCTTTTAGCATGTTGTTAAATTCAACAGAGTTTAACATGCTCATGTTGGACAGACATGTTGACTTATAGTCGGACGTTGCTCCTTTAAGTGTTGCATAAACCATGACAGTGAGCGGCTGTCATTTTTACTGTTTGCACGTGTGCTTCCCCTACTATGAAATGCATGTTCGCTACTGTGAAAAAAGCCCTATTAAGATACAAAGTATGTACTCCATTGGCTGTGCTACTGTGATGTGTTTGTACACAATTTATGTAATGTAACAACTACCAAGTTTGTCTTAAGTTCCAACTACTACTATGTGCCAACTACAGCAAGCATTTATGTAGCTTATAAATGTTATGAACAGGACTGCTAAAGCCCCTACACACTCATAGTCAACATTTTCACTCACAACATTTTCATAATCAGCAAACTGAACTTGACTGACAGCCCTCCTCTCCTATTGGATTAATTACACCAGTTAGGACAATTAGGATCATTTACAATCTACATTGAGTTTGCGACACCATGTAATTCCCAGCATGTTCAAACTGACTGGAGGTCTAATAAGCCAGGGCAATTAAAAACACCTGTGTATGTGTGTGTGTGTGTGTGTGTGTGTGTGTGTGTGTGTGTGTGTGTGTGTGTGTGTGTGTGTGTGTGTGTGTGTGTGTGTGTGTGTGTGTGTGTGTGTGTGTGTGTGTTTGTGTGTGTGTGTGGTTGTTGTTTTTTTAATAATGCACAGTGAGAATGACAGCTGGGTTTCCCAACAGCAGCTGAAGGAGGATATTTAGTGTGTGAATACTGTATTACTGGCTGTAAGAGTAAAGCTGCCATTTAGAAATTTAGCTTACATTCACATTCAAATATGCCGTTTTATTGGCTAAAAACTAAATCACTAGAATATGCTGCTAATGCTAACAAACAGGATATGAGACTAGTTTTACAGCTACAGCACACTGCTTATTTTAATATTAAACATCCACAGTTCGTTTAATGTTTACTTTACTGCATCAAAGTTTTGAATGATTTTACAAACTTTTAAAGCTCCTTTTCTAACGGCATCACGTATACATACATACGAGCTGCACACAAAATGAATATATTTCGTTAACAAACTTTTACTCACCACAATTATAAAACATTTAGCAACAAAAACGCAAATACCAACCTTGAGAGTCGAGTGGTGTTCCTGTGAAATCCTTCCCCCCGGAAACAAGAGCGTTACCAAAACCACGGCAGCAAAACACAAATGTAGTTCTTCATTCTCCCCACAGAGGGGCGGAATAACACTGCCAGGCTAGGATTCATTTGTACACTATCACTTCATAAAAAGAGGGGGGAAATATGCATTAATTGTGTAATTGTTAGATTGGGCTACACATTTACACAGCACCCTAAAGCCATAACATGGACTGCAATGTCGTGTAAGTTATTCTAGACCCATGCACTGCACAGAGAGATCTGCTCTTTGTCTGTCATAACACTGTAAACACAGCATACTGAAGAAACTGGTGCTACAGACATGTCCTTATTCAGTAGTATTGACAGGAGGCCTCAAATAACATCTACAAGATATAACACAGTGCTGGCCCAGGAAGCTGTAATATTAACATGGACTATTATACTGTGAACTTGTGATGGTAAAACAGTAAAAAAGAAAAAGAAAAAAAAGAAAGAAATGTGTGTGTGTGTGTGTGTGTGTGTGTGTGTGTGTGTGTGTGTGTGTGTGTGTGTGTGTGTGTGTGTGTGTGTGTGTGTGTGTGTGTGTGTGTGTGTGTGATTGGAGCTTTGTAACACCAGTGTGTTGGACACCAGTGTGCTGGCTGAATCTAAAAGGCAATGCTCTGCTTGGACACCTCCAGGTCTAACACTGTGACAGCATCTTGTCAAGCAACTGCTCTGAGATTTGGTTTCATGTCTTGCCAAGTCAAACGTTCAAAACTGTGTACATATTCAGATGAAAGGGATGATAATATTTCAGTGGTATTAAACAAGGAGCTTTGGAATAATGGAAGAGGTTAAGATTAGGGTTATGTTCTCCCGTGCTGGAACAGTACAAATTTGACGATAAGACAAAAGAAAAAAACATCTTTAGAAGAAGTGTCCCTAGTTTGAAGAATGGTCTACTCCTCCTAGTAACATGTAATATCATACCAAGAGGGACAACCACCTTTCTGAGGGGCAGTAAAAAGTGTGAAATGCTCTGGGATCATAGTACTGTGCAAACAGAGTCATAAACTGCTGCTGACCTGTGGGCGCATTATGTAGATAATTTGTCTAAAGCACCAGTAAACGTAAATATTGAGGTCTGTGCTTTAACTCAGTGTAGGAGACAGATGGAAGGTCAAATGAGAAATCAATGTTATGATGAGACAGAGAGACAAACAAACAGTAAGAAGATGCCTATATAACGACCAAGAGATGGTGCAGGAAAAAGAAGGGTGATATGTGCCAAAAGCAGAGGGAGGTTACTGGGACTTTCTGTCACGTGGTCTGACCTATGGCTACTTGGAGCATAAATCTTTCACTTCTATCCACAGCAATGAACATCTCTTTGAAAACCAACTGAGGAACCAGTAATACCTTTCTGCTTCACTTAGATTACTAAGGATTGCAGAGACATGTTGATCCAAGGTCTGACACCAATTGTAGATTTGTAGAAGTGAGCATGTGAGCACATTTGAAGGGGATTTGACTATTGTGACTCCTACCAATAACCAATAACCATCACTGATCTAACATCTGTATTAAGTTTATCTTGGAAGCATACGGTTTCACAATCACATTCAATGGAGTTCCCAGATTTTCAACACATACCCTTTAAAGTGTATTAATAGTATTTATAAGCTATTTAAGACACAGTATCATTATTGTATCAAATGTGATAATATGTGTGTGTAGCTAGTGATCGATAAAGTGTATTTTTCCATAAATAAGTGGCTTTTTCAGACTCCTCCATGACTGTACCACAAATGCAAAAGGTCGTCAACAAGGATACAGTGCACTGCATCCAAACACTGCTACAGAGCCAATTCTGTTTTAAAGTCTGCACCTCTCCGATCTATTTAAAAGTGGGGAAGGAATTCAAAAAGGTCGGTGGGACTCTTCCCAGGCAAGCATTCCAGACACGCTGACTCTCCTTGCTCTGTACAGCACATCCAGCTAGGTCAGCTAGCCTGCAACCTGTCTCTAAATATCATTCTGTGAAATGCAGCACCTGGAAGGACATGGCTTAGTGGAATTTGCATACATAGTAGTCAAGTCACCCGCATGTGAGTGCAAGTGATTGTCAGTCTTAAGCTTTGTTAATGTGTGAAGGGCTGGCAGCTCGTCCAGAATGTTCCTTCCTCCCTCATGAGTGTTTATTTTCAATCCAGTCCCTAACATTGCCTGTCCACTTCCATTCATCATCTGCTCTGCCCCTCCAGTCATTTTGATTAAAGTCAGCCCTGCTGTTTTATGATCCGCCCGGATATCAGTGATGCAGCTGCAGACTCCAGCTGATAATGGAAGCCTGTCTGAAATTGCTACCTGGCTAATGGGAGAGAGAAAGACAAATAAATGCACACATTACTCTACTCACATGCACAAATGTTGCTGCATGTCTGTGTGTGTGTGTGTGTGTGTGTGTGTGTGTGTGTGTGTGTGTGTGTGTGTGTGTGTGTGTGTGTGTGTGTGTGTGTGTGTGTGTGTGTGTGTGTGTGTGTGTGTGTGTGAGTGTGTATGTGGCCTCTAATGGGATGCATCTATGTACTGATCAATATGCAGCTGTCTGAGGCTCCACAGGAAGTCAGGGAATGCGCTGCAGTCAGCATGGCTGTATGCCAACTGACCAAGATAAGAAAACACACACACACACACACACACACACACACACACACACACACACACACACACACACACACACACATACAGAGAGAGAGAGAGAGAGAGAGAGATCAGATCAGATAAGTGCCAGTAAGGGTCTATTTCAGGGCAGGAAGAATGGCAGGTTGGCAGGTGCCAGAGGCTCTCAAGGGCCTGAAGGTTTCCTGTGTGTAGTTCAGGGTGGTCAGTGGAGCTGGAGAGCAGGGATCCAGGAAACACCTGTGTGCCAACGAACACTTTTCCACAGCAGCAGCAACCAGGACATGCCTGCAGCAACAAACACCAATGTACACCATTCAATGACGAAATAAATATATACTATATATTTGAAACTATCGCACAATTGTGCGAACATAAACATACACAACATGACTCAAAATAGTTAATTAATAACTCACGAAACCTCAAAAATAATTCCTAATTGACCGTAAAACCGTAGAGAGGATCTGCTGTGGTTTTGACAGGTCAATTCAGATAATATGCGTTTCGCCAACAGATGCTGTGTGTCTGTGTGTGGACATTTAGACTGATGAGTTCCTTGACTGAAGGTGTATTGAGAAAGTGTAGTGTAGCAGGACGGAAATCATGAGTACATAAAACGATGTACAGTTGAGTGGCTCATGGTTTGAAATAATGTTCATGTTTATGTGGAAGCTTATTAAATATTTAATTATGTAATAACTATACTGGTATTACTGGTGATATTAAATTGTTCTGGAAAGAAGTACTCAGGTTAGTCTCATTATTATCGTCCTTTACAATAATCATGCTGACCATCACTGTCATTAACATCACAGCAGGCTTAATGGCACATCAATAATCACATAACAGCAATCATTTTAGTTCCACCGCCACTCAAAAAATGGGTTTGCTTATTGTCACTTCACTTCAATGTTTGGCCTGCAATGTGCAGAATGACGTATGTGCAAAGACACCAACAAGATGTTTTCATATTCACCTGCTGAAGGGAGATCCTTTCTCAGTGCTCACCTTGAATCTGTCTTGCAGCCAGTTGTTGTCCAATGTGCAGCTTACATGAGTGTGATGTGGAAGCAGGAATCCTCCAGTGCTCCACACACACTGAAAATAGAGAAAGGAATGTGTCTTGTATCCAGTAGTTTAACTTTTGAGAGGAAACACATGTGCATATTCATAGATCCTAGATTTTTCAGTAAGGAGAGAAGGAGCAGATGTCATTTTAAGAATTTCTAACTAGATAATTAAACTTTTCTGTGGAAACACTATATTAGTCACAGATAATTATTCAAAGAAGAGTATTTTTATATGTCTTAAAACATATATAGAGGAGACCATTTCTAAAAATAGTTGCTGTTTCTACATTTGATGACCATTATCTATAAGATATAAGATTATAGGTAACTGCAGTCGCTCTGTGTTTGCATGATAAAATACAGATTGTCCCATAAATTCTTCTCAGTATCATAGTGTTTTAAGCAGCAGTGGAATCAAAACAGTTAGTGCTGGTTATGGTTTCAGCATCTGGAAACCTCCAGACTTGAGTGCAGGCCAGGACTGGGAATCTACACTCCTGCCCAAACTCGACACAGGAAAACAGGGTGAGACCGCCAACACGGCGTTAGGCTGGGCATCAGGAAAGGATGACAATATTTATATCAGCGCCAGGGTAGGATTTCTGGCACCATAACATTGTCGCACCTGTTATTTCAGTCAGCCATGGGTGCCAGGTTTCAGGGTGAGGGGTTAGGTGTCCGTCGCTCTCAGGGCTAAGGGTGTGTATGGTTGTGTGTAGTGCGCTGGCGTGTGCCTCATTTTAAGTGAATGGCCATGTAGATGTATCTGTGTATGAAAACTGATTCATTTTGCAGACAATGCACATAAATTATGAAATAACACAGATGTTTTCATGTTGTAGACAGACAAACAGGCGCAACAAGGGGTAAAACGGTGAGTCTAGCTCATCACAATAAAAATTACACACATCTGGAAAGGAATGTATACAATATTCATGGAGGAATACATGCATGCTGTAAGCAAAATCACAAAGACACACACACAGACATACACTATCACAATGATGAACTGTTCCTCTGCTGCCGTCACGTAGCTCTGCAGTCATTCGTCAGAGGAAGAGATCACAGTGTCGCCAAAGATGTCAGCCAACAAGATTTTAGAAGCCAAACAGTCGTTTGGTTCTGGTGCTTTATCTTTGCAAAGTTGAGCGGTCGCCTAGGACTCATCTTGATGCAGTCAAAGAAATATTTATGTGCAATTTTTTGACTGATGTTCAGAACTTATTAAATTGTTGCTCTTACTTCAGGCTAAGAATTAAACAGGGCTGTATTTGGGCATGGCGACTGCACAGTGGCAAGACTGGCTTAGCTTGTGGTTTGTGATCTAAATTATTGAATTATAATAATACAATTTTTTTTTCTCAAAGGGCTGCTATACTTTTGAAACACTGCAGTCTCTCTTCATACAGTGTAATATTCTGGCACTTTCACAGTCAAGCTTCACAAATCGGTTTAAGGTACCAAAAAACTATTTTTAAAAGTGTAATGATTTGGGGGGAAAAACAAGTCACACAGCATAACAAAACATATGAGTGGACAGATAGTATGAAACAAACGTAGATTGTGGTATGTGATGTGAAAAGAGAAAAGGAATCCATATTAGTCCTTATGTTTATTACACAAAAAAGAACAGCAAAGGCATCACCTTCATCATGATATGATTTCACCACTTTGACCCAAAAAACTGTACCACTCAGCTGAGTAATGTCCTGATATGTGACGATTCAGAATTAGTAAAAGTAGAAAAAAGGCTTTTCTTTTTTTTCTCTTTTCAGTAAGCATTATTATCTATTTTATGCATAATAGCGGGCTCTTATGAATGAAATTTAACATTAAATTTTGATTGGAAAAAAATCAGCAATGAGAGGACAGCAACATTTAAATGCCATTACAGACAATGCATTTCATTTTCACATCAGGAAAATGCATATAAAGAAACCAGCCTTTGGTACAAAGTTATAAAAAAGGAACTCACATTTTAATCTGTCGATATCAAGGAAATATGCATGAAAAATGTAAAGCCAGTCGTGAACGTAAAGCAAAATGTTTTTGTTTGTTTTTTTGTCACAGGCAAGGTACAGTTCAGGCATGTACTGCAAGTATTCATATTCAAGAAGGCAGAAAACCAACACTGCTTTATTCAGCACACTGAGGAAGTCCACTGCTTTATATCTGAATCCAACATGATGCTGCATATTGTGTATGTAACATCCTATTTTGTGCAACAAAAACACACAAAACATAATGTTGCACACAAAATACAAAACAATACATCATAAATACACCATAGTGGATTTTGTTTGGTTGAGAATGTGTACACCATTTGAATATGAGCTAGCATCACTTTAAGGTGTATATACAGTATACAGAACAGAGGGAAATAGTGAAGGGTCTGTTGTTGGTAGATGTGCAAGGCTAAACTAGTCAAGGCTAGAATCCTGAGCATAGGATATCCATTCAGATGGCTGGCATGAATGGATGATGCATTGGATGTCATTATTCCTTTGAAGGTGATGTTTGAGGAAATGCATGATGCTTGGCAGGTTAATCAGAGCACACTGCTGAACAACTGGAGCTGCTTCAGATCCTTTTCTTGACTTTCAGCTTGGCTCCACTGAATGCCACATACATTCTAAAAGTGAGTTGGCAAACCCACAACTAAAGCACTTCTGAGTCTGGGGGAGTGGAGATCAGTCTGGGTTTGGTATGTACAACAGTAATGGAGAGAACAGGGAAGGTTATCATTGTAGGCTTCTGGTTGTTCAAGGTGAAGATCAAATGATGACAGTCTCTATGTGAAAGGCATGTGAGTAGGTAAAGGAGGAGGTGTGTTTCTGGAGCGGGAAGGATGGAGGTACGACAGGGGTTGTAGAGGGAGATGAGGAGGTGGAGGAGGAGGAAGTGGGGGAGCGGCTGGCCCATCGGGACGGGAGGCGTCGATTGGCTGGACGAGCAGGCCTCGAGAAGTTCTTCTGGATGGAGGAAGAGGAGAAGCAAGACTTGTCTTTCTCCTGTGGAGAAACAAATGAATTAACGTTTAGGATTATCACACCGTTCTATCAACAATCAAATTCACCCACTCAGATACTTTACATTGTGTCACGTGTTCCATCTGTAGTCTTCTTGACCCTAGGGAAAACAACAAGTATATTTCAAACAGGAAGATTGATAGATTCGGCCCGTCCTGGAAAAACAACGGGGCAAAGAAGACCCAATTCCTTTTGGTTAAGAGAAAAGCAAATGAATTCAAATACCTGACACATGCTTTGGCTCTACTGCCACTTCACAGAATCTTCTAATTTCATCTTGGAACGTGCTCATCAGTTAAGGTTAAACTAAAGTAGTGCCTCTAATTACATTCTTTTCATGAGGTCAAATAAAATTGGCTTGATAATCGTTTCCACAATTTTGTTAACATTTGCATGACTTTAAAGCAGCGTAACCACTTCAGCTTGCTTGTTCCCCCGTGGTCTGCCAAGGAGCATTTAGTCAGCTGGCTTCTTGCAGATACATCTGTAATTACAACACAAAGGCCAGAAAAACACTTGCACTACCAGGCCTCATGGAAGGACTGAAAGATGAAAGTTTTTTTTTTCTTTTTAGGAAGGGATGTGGGGGTGATAGACCTCCTGCCAAGTTAACTTTGCATGCCACAACAGCAGTTCCTTTTGTTAGGAGCCTTTAAGCAATGGAATGGCCCAGATGCCCAGATTATAATGGAGGCTTTGGCCTGCTTCTGTCTCTTAGCACATACCAGAAATAAACAACATTCCCACCGGAGCTGTCCTCAGTCAAGGGCAATTGCTTAGTATTTCTAAATGGAAGGGAACAGAAAGAACGTGCGAGTTCATCCAGGTGCACTGCTGTAATCAGCCTTTAACAATATAGTTTGACTTAATTGCATTTCATTAAAAATGTCAACACACCTCAAGAGTGGTATTGCATGTGCATATATGTAAAAGTGTGCATACAGTATATATCAGACTCTACCCACCTGCACTGCAAGCTGTATCTCTGTTACTCCCATGACACCGTGGCTGCTGAGTTGTGTGTGTGAGGTGTGTTTCTGTGAGGTGTGTGAGGGCTGTGTGTGTCTCAGAGTAGGAGGTAAGAGCAGGGGGTGTATGTCCAGCATGTCCAGTTCTGTGGCGTTCTCCTCCTGCTTGACACTGACGTTAGGGCTTGCAGTCATTTCACTCTGTAGGCTGTGGTTCTGTTGAGCCCGGGCTGCACTCTCATAATTCTTCAGAATCCTTTCCACTGCCCCGTAGTTGGACCTGGATCCCTCAGGCCGTGGGTAGGCAGCCAGAGTGAGGGGCTTCCAGGGATGGTCATTCATCATTCGGGGTCCAGGTCTGGAGGAGTCAGACTGGGAGAGAGGAACAGATGCATGCTTTGGCTGTGCCTGATGCCCTGGCTGTGTCATCTGTCTTTGTTTGTTCTCAGCAGAGGGCTGCTGGAGTGAGACACCAACCCTGGCTGGCTGAGGCTTCGCTCCATGGGGATTCTCATTCTTGGAGCTGGAACGCTCCACATTCTGACCTGGCTGGGTATTTGCAGGCAAGGCAGGCTCAGAAAAGGGAGCCTCTGTGACTGCTCTGTGGTGTGTTTTCCTGGAAGGACTGCTCGCTGTCCGAAGTTTGTGCTTGACCTCAGAATGGTGTGCAGGGCTCTGAGATGTGGATGCCTCCCTGAGTCCAGCCTGTGGCTGTTCAGGTGAAAGGCCAGATGGAATTTCTTGCCTCACTCTGACTTTTTGAGCTTCAGTACCACATCTACCTCGCCTCGGTTGGACCTCGGGGTTCTGAATAGGGGAATCCAAGGTGGGCAGAGACAATGTGACTTCAGGATGTATGCCTGTGACGCTAGCAGTGACATCAGTAAAATGTGGCTGAAATTTACTCTCCCTGGGAAGTAAAACCTCATCTGACGCATAAGCTGCTGAAAGGTCTGGTTGGCAACCCAATGAGCATGCATCTGTTACTGTAAAACTGTCTTGTTCATCCACCCCACGGCCCATCTCCGCCTGAAACAAAGTTCTGTTGAACTCAGCTGTTTTTTGTTCCAGCATTATGTTTCTTCTGGAGCCCTGGATGTTGGAGCTGGCAGGTGTTATTTCCAGAGAGGACAATAACAGCTCTACAGGTAAATCTTTGACAAAAGGAGGGATTTGTAGCTCAGGGCTTTGTATGTTCCCAACACCAGGGCTGTAATCTGAGTCTTTTCCAGCATCCAATATGTTGACCTCAGAGAAACTTTTCTGGACAGTCCCATATGCAGATAACTTACTGTTAATGAATTTACTTGCATCACAGGACCAGCGGCTATGGCAGCAGCCAACGTTACAGTTAGAGTTAACAGGTACAGCACACGATGCTACCTTGCCATCTATTAAAACCTTTCCTTCATTTTCTTGCAGCATAGCCCCAAACTTCCGGACAATGGATGGGCTGCTACACTTTCTGTCCACTAAAACACACGGGCTGTGGCATTTCCTCACTGTCGCCATGGGGGATTCTGGGAT
This sequence comes from Scomber scombrus, assembly GCF_963691925.1. Classification (NCBI taxonomy): domain Eukaryota; kingdom Metazoa; phylum Chordata; class Actinopteri; order Scombriformes; family Scombridae; genus Scomber; species Scomber scombrus. Next base: position 10,166,449 of record NC_084976.1, read on the forward strand.
GTGGAGCTCTGTGTCTGGATCGGTTGGGCTACTCAGATTCCAGGAGGAGGTGCGGGGAGGGATGGGCGGGGCTGGTATATCCATCTCAGAGAGTACTCCAGGGCTCGTCTGTGTGTCTCGGTAGCTGTCTGGATCCGTTGCACTCATTCTCCAGGATTCGTCTGGCCCCCTGTCAGCCTGCCAGGTGTTATCTGGTGACAAGGTGATCCAGTTTTCCCTCCCCAAGGCCCGAAGGTCATCGTAGATCTGGCTGAGGTCGCAGGGTGATTCATCCAGCTCCTGTCTGGTCTTATCGTGCCCTGGCAGCATCTCCCTCTCCTCCGGGAGGCACAGGGAGTCAGATTGATTCCTGACGGGAATTAAACCGTAAAATACAATTACTACATTTACTCTACTTTAATTATAATTCTTATAATCAACCTATTTTAATTTCATTTGCAACTGATTCCATTTAAAAGTAATATGCAACAGAAATGGTTAAAATATGATTTATAATTAATTTACTGCACTGAAACAAATATGACAATGAGATTATATACACAATAAGCAAATCCAGACAAGAACAGTGATTATCAAACTGTAGGTACAAGTTGGCGCCAGGAAGTTATCATAGCAATGGGGATTTATGTACCTCTTATCCACACTCTTCTTTCTGATCTCATCCTGGTAGCTACAAAGCTCCTCACTGACACGGGCAATCTCCTTCAGAGCCTGACACAGAGAGAAGGGGGAGACAGAGACAAGTTGGAAACTGTGTATCGCTGAAGTTATGTGCAAAACAATTGTAGGATTTTGATGGTTGTATTGATGGTTGAGCAGATAAAGAGTTTTTTTTTAAATATATATATATATATACAAGAGGATTACATGAACACTGAAAACATGACAAACACACTGATGTCTCTATATTGTGTATAAATACAGTGCTTATTAATTAAATATATATATATATAGATTAAATGTCTCACAGCATTGAGAGCAGTGGTGTTCTTCTTCCTGGTGCTGCTGAAACTCAGCTCTTCCCAAAGAAGACTTTCTTGACTATCAACGTGAACATTCCTTTCATTCCCTTCAGAGCCATTTTTCTGTACCACTCCACATCCAATAGCTCCATGAAAAATAGCCTCCAGCTCCAATGTATCAACAGCCTCCCTGATATCAGTGACTTGCTTCCAAGGGCCTCTGGATCTCAATTCATCCAGCAGCTCTGCATGTACATGGTCATTCTGAGTAAACTGACCACTAACATTAAAATCACAGTGGTTGTCTGCTTGGAAACAGCTGGATTGTTGGCTATCTCTCCCACCACTCCCACTGATGTTGCTATTGCAACCAAAACCAGGTAATGGTGGGTGTCTGCTCAGTTCTGACTGACTGCTGCTGCTGAGCGGCTGGGAGTGGGAGTTGTCACTGAGCAGACTGGAGCCGGTGCTGGTTGAACGCATGCTGAGCCGATGCACGACATTGTGTTCGTCCTGCCTCTCTGTGTCCAGTCCGGTCTCTTCTCGCTTGGCCCTCACTTCACAGTACAACTTGAAATAGTAAATGGAAAGAGAACATCATTTATACAGCTTTACTTAAGCCTATTCCTGAATGAAACAATATTTGTATTATGTAATTTTACTCTTTAAGGATACATTTTGGAATAATTGAAGAAAAGCAAGATTACCCATCAATTAAATTACTACTATTATCATATATAACTATATAACTATTATCAATAAAATGTGACACATATTAACAAAAATGTGTATGATATGATGTATAAAGTCATAAAGATATATGTTCAAATGGGCTTAATGCATTTTGACAGTAATTTCTGCAATTACTCTCCCTGATGATTAAAATGAGATCAGATAGTCAAGAGTGAAGACAATACAAGGAATGTAAATGGCACAATATGATCATGCAAACTATAAAACTAATACAACATGATGAGAGGTCGGGCATCATACGAACATATTTAGACCATAGAGGATTTTAAAAAAACATTCAAATAATTCGTTCAAATAAAATTGGATAACATCTGCTGCCATGGAATCTGAAAATAGTAACTATTTCATGTTGACTGGGCTCCCTTCCCATCACGCAATGTCTCGATTGGACTACTGCCTTTCAGCCTGCTTTATTCCTGTGCTGTTTTCCTCTCTCATTTTCTGGTCTCAAAGGGGCAAATGAGAGCCACATGTTCTTTTCATAGCAAATTGTTCCAGTGCCTTCGCATTATGTCCAAATGCTTTTGTATGGCCACCCTCATTAAAAAACACCAATTTGTTCTTTGGGGCATGTCAGATTTTGTCTTGCGCTTGGTCACCCGCCCATTGCTCTGAATTACTTCCCTCATGCTCCTGTTACTGCAGAATTATTTTCACTTGATTGACTGACAGATTAATTGATAAATTGACTGACTGTTCACATATTTCCCTACCATAAATCAATACAAGTGAAAGTCCATCTTAAACAGACCTAATCCTTTTTGTCTGATAGAGACCATTTCTCAACATGAACACAACACAACTTCCTTAATGATGTTTTGTTTTTTTCACTTTATTTCAAAAATGCATAAGCAATTTGACACAAAAATAGTACTTTGGCTACCATATGAACATAAATCTCACTCTCTTGCATGCCAGCTTCCTGTCTACAACACTGCAGATCACAGTCCGTCTCATTCGCTGCCTCTTTCTCAGTACACAGAGATCAGAGAAACAGCAGAACTCTTGCCCTCCTCCTCCTACTCCCTCCTTTCCTCACACTCTGCAGCTGCACTGATCAGGGATATTGTTTTGACATGGTTGATGGTGAGCAGGATGTGTAGGAGGGACGATTAACACACTCAGTTCGTAGGAAGCTGAGTATTATACACAAATTAAGAAAACCTCCAAAAAATGATGAACACTGAAATATGTGGACTAAAAACTTTCAAAGAACTTTCAAAGAAGTTTGGACTTTAACATACTTTTGCGATCTTTTCTTTATCTATAGTGATAATGATCCACTAATCTTTAACTAGAATGCTAAAACCAAACCAAATCATCTAAACAATGTGTGGAAATATTATCATTCAGCCATCTTACCTCTTCTATTTTCTTCTGCATATCTTTCAGCTGGCTCTCCCATTCCTTCCTCTCCACATCAAACCTCTCCAGCAGCTCGGCTTTCTCCCTTGACCAGTCCCTCTCATTGTGATCCAGGCGACAGCGCAGGTCCATGGCTGTCGAGTGTGTGTCTGCCAGGAGCCTCCGCTGCTCTTCCCTCTCCCGGCGGAGCGTCGAAGTCTCGCCACGCTGCTCTCGATTGCTCCGTGACGCAACAGAGCCAGGACCTGCCGCTGTCTGGACCCTTCCACTGACCAACTCAGCACGCTCTCTAGCCTCCAACTGGAGAGGGAGAAACAGAACGGGGAGTTAAGGAGGCACAGAGGAGGAGAAAGAAGGAAGCAGGGAGATGGACAGGCAGGGTGGGAGAGACGTTGAGGGAAAACAGTCAGTGGTGATAAAGAGATAGATTGGAGGAAAGGGGGATGAAAGCCAGATGACAAGGCCAGAAAAGCTGGGGGAAGAGAAATTGTTAAAAGTGGAATTAAGAGAATGAAGGAGTGGCAGGAAGAGAAGGTGGAGGAAGTGGGGGAATAATGCGCCACAGGGACGAGTGTGAGTGGGTTCAGAGGAGGGAAGAGGGAGAAAAGAGGTTATTGAAAGATGAAAATATCCTGCAAGAACTCACACAAAGGGTTCATGGGTTCAGAGTTCAAGTCCCTTTTTTATGGTATTTCAATAACACAGGATACAGTTCAGGATGTGGCAGATTTAGGCACAGCAAAATATTTCTGCAGAGGATGGGAGTATCAGTCAAAAGATACTTTGGTGTATCAGTTTTTAGAGATACATGCAGACACAGTCTTAACACAAATAAGTTCATGCTTGTGATTCTTTTCAGTATTTCATTATTACAATAAAGCAGATTTGATAGGCTCAATTTGATATTTTGCTTTAATGAGAATATTACTGACTGCCACTACTGAATGTCCTTTTAAAGTAAAAAGTCTTGGGCATTTCCCCCAGGAGTTTCGCTCTGCAAGGGCCAAAAAAAAAAAAAACATGTGATGACTATAAAGAAAATAAATGAGAATAAATAAGAAAGTCTGCAAAATACTCCACAATTAAGATTGTGCTGCTGTGTCAGACTCCAGTTCACTGTCACCAAAGGAGCTAAACAGTGGACAATTTGATGACATCATCAAAGTTTAAAGTCGGGTCTGATTTGTACCTTTAGATAAGATAATGGTGTTGGGAAAGCTATCCTGAAATTTCCTTTAGTTGTATAGTAATACAATGTGATTCTCTGATTCAGATTTTTTAAATTGTTAAAAATAAATGAGGGTGTGTTTTAGGACCTAAATCTGTACATTCTGTGGTAAATATGTGGATTTTTGTTGTTGGTTTGAAAAAAGGGGGATAGAAATATTGGCTTTAGGCCTGGAATGAGCCCAAGACAACGCCTGTGCATGTGCATTTATGCATGTGCCTCTGTGTTTGTGTGCATGTCTGTGTGTGTGTGTTACAAAGAGGGAGAGAATGCATACAAGCATGCCTGAGTGTGTTATTTCAGTGTTCAGTCACAGACATCGACCAAAGCCTTCTTACAAGCCTCGGTCATGGTGCTATTTCTGCCTGTGGCCTGGGGTCAAGAAATTATGGTGTAGAAAAACAAGTCAACCCTTTCTGACTGCCTGTGGCTCTTCTCAAAGTTATCCACAATTACAGATGGGTGATGATGGGTGCCGTCCACAGTCTATTTAAACATACAAATACAAACAAATAGTGAAAGTGCAAAAACAAGATGGTTGCAGTCCAAATAAAGAGCTGAAGACCGTTTATCATTGATGAAGACAGCAATAGCAAACTGTCTTTGTAAAGAGAATTCTGGAGGAACTGTGTTTACTGACAGGGACCCAGCATTACATCAAACACACTCATCCACACATGCGTGCGCAACTTAAGCCTAGTCTCAATGAGCCCTCTCCAGCTACTCTTGACCACCCTGTCTGTCACTGTATGGCACAGGGTATATAAAGGTAACTGTGTCACCACGGTGACCCACTATAAATAGCGGACACACAGCCTTGTACAATGTCACATTCCTTGGGGAGGTGCAGAGACGAGGTAAGAGAGCAGGGGGAGTTGGCTGCTAAGGCCAAGTGAGATGTCTCCTAGCTGCCAGGAGCTTTCATAAATCATTGGCAATGTCATGTGGAGAAATATGCTCGGAAATATCCGGCTTAAGCCCTCTTCCTCAGACCTTGGATGCTTGCTTGGTATTTGGTGGTAGAAGTGCCCGAAAAGGATGATGAAACAACAAACAGTAGATACATTAACAGACATGACACGCTGAAGAGAGAGGCGTGTAATTAAAATATCGAGTAGAACAAGCAACTGGTGATCAACTGCAATCATGTTGATGCTGAATTAATTTACTTGGGATTAGAACCAACAAGCTAAATTTAAAAAAGAGATGGGGATGTGGCAATACTGTTTGCAGCTACACAGCTTCAGTTTCCTGACCAATCAAATGGCTAAAAGAGGGACCGCTAATCATAGCTAAGAATATATAAAAAATGTAATACTTGGAAATCCTATGCATGAAACTGTATTTATTAGGCAATTGTATACAGTAGCAGTTTAGTCTTTGGTCTGATTGAGAACAGATAGGAATGTCGAGCAAATGCCATTTCACTCGCGGCTTCACTTAAGATTCCAACTCACAGGACCCAGAACTTAAAGCCCTTAAGTAGCTACCACCTCTTCAATTCACTAACCTCAGGTTTGTATAACACACATGGCTGCTTGGATAATCCTCTACAGTATTCAGGCCTCCTCCCTCCAGTTGTGCACTACCACTTTCAAAGTCTCATCAAAGTGCACTAATGAATGGACAAAAGCTAACCCGCCCAGCTAGCTGTGGAATGAGCCCTCTCATAGCAGGTTCATTCAAGGTTTCAAAGATATTAGCTGAACCCTCTTGGACTGCATGACTCATCAGTTGATTGCACTGAGTGGCTCTTCTCAGGCAAACATGCTAATTCTACCATTACCTTTCAACTCAACACTACTCTGGATAGTCATCGGCATGATCACTATCAGAATTCAACTTGCCCCAACAATTACCCTCTACCTCCTTCACATCCTCTGATGAAAAATGGTCTCTCCTCTGCACTGGCACAGTGAAAGCAATGTGTGGAGTTTCTCACCCGTGTTGAAATTGTTCACATTTCACTCCTAAGTGAAATGAAGTTACACCCATTTAGCTCTACTGACCTCTTTGTATTCATTTGCATACATTCTTGACTATTTCTCAGCCTTGTTCCAGACCTTTGAATCACCACTCAAATCTCTGATTTGTCCAGCAATTGTTATAGAGGCGAATGAAGTGAAATGATATGGCCATTCAATCTAATTATCAGGTTATTTTTCATGTTCTGTCAAGATGCAGAATTAAAGAGTGAATTACATGAATTATAAACTCTACGATTAAAAGAAACAGTAATCTAGTAGAACATCAACAGCCACATTACGTGTAATGCTGCTTTCTCAAACTAAAAGAGACTAAAATGTGTTTATAGACATCTTACAAATGTTCTATGAAGTCTGTAAATCAGTCATTTGATTCCTGAGCTACAACTGATTTTAGAAGCCTTGGACTTGATGAATTTTTATCCTAATGAGCAGCCTTAGATTAGCACTCGGTAAACATGTGCCCAGAAGTGTAAACTGTGGCAGGATGTGGTACCAGGACAAAACAACTTCTGAAATGGAGCTAACCCCACCCAGCATAACTTTACTCCAAGTCATATTTCTCTGGGTCTGTTTATGCAATCAAATAGGAAACTGTATTTGAGTGTCTGCATGTGTGTGTGTGTGTGTGTGTGTGTGTGTGTGTGTGTGTGTGTGTGTGTGTGTGTGTGTGTGTGTGTGTGTGTGTGTTTGTGTGTGTGTGTGTGTGTGTGTGTGTCTGTGTGTGTGTGTGTGTGTGTGTTTGTGTGTTCCATTAAAATTTGACGGCCATGAGTGAGAAATAAGTGGATTTAGTTGTTTACACATTGCTTGTTCATGCACATAAATACAAGCAGACTACTATGAGCACTTTCAAATATATAAAGAGGAGAGACATCTATTCTGTCCCAGCCATGTGTGTGTATTGGCAAAATGGTATAAGCTTCTGGAGTAGATTAAGCCTCCTTCTCCAACTGCATCACAGGGCTTTTCGAACACAAAGCAGAACAGTAAATGTCTGTTTTTATAAGGCTGTTTGTCAACTACTCTGTAGCAAGGCCTAGCGACCAGGGGGACAAAGAGAAGAGCTGAACAGTGACATTGTGCCATCTTCTCACACAGAGGAAATTACATTATAGCAGTTAAACCATCTATGTGTGCGTGAGCTGTGATCCGGTAAAACCATGTCATTGTGTCACATTCCCACGTCATCATGGCTTCAGTGAGTCTTCTTGGCCAAGTGCTCTGCAGTATCATTGCATTAATTTCCAGCACCACTTTAACGCATTTCAGAGCTTCACCACTTCACTCAGAGTCATTTGATTTTTCTTCTAGCTTCAGAGGACATTGAAATGAGAGTTGTGCAGATGGGTGAAGGCGTGACCAATCAGTTTTAAGTTTGGGATAGGTATCAGGGCTCAGCTGGCAGATAAAGAGATTCAAGTCGCAACATCACAAAACTACAGATATAACAAGCGCAGAGATGTGAAGAAAGAGAAAGCACACATAAATCTGACTCACTGAACAAATTTCACAGTATCAAAACTTTCCATTTTTTGGATGAAATGTGAAACAGCCTGATTAGATTTGGACAGACTTCAACTTGAGGCCAATGAAATAAATCCATTTTCTGATATAACTTGGAGGAAAAAAAAGTTAAATCTCTAAAACCACATTGCTTTGAGGAATAACTATGCAGGGTCTGTCAAGTGATCCATGCAATACCTGACACAGCGTGGCACTGGTATGCAAACTTAACTCTGAAAGTATACTCTGCCCATTTCAAGACACACTTTAACAGCAGCTGTCCACTGTAACAATAGGTTCATATTTCATCTGCTTACAGAAAGCTGTTAAAAGCCAAGCTGGGGGTCTGTGTGTCTGGGCTGGGCTGGAAGACCAAAGTTTGTCTCCTCAGTGCAAATCTTTTGTCTAAGCTGGAGGCTTGAGTTGGATGAGTTCCAGGGTGACTTATCACCCTGCCATGTGGGTGGCAAACACAGCCTGCCCAATTTACACCAAACTATTGGCCCGGCATGCAAAGACAAGAGAAAATACACATATGCACTAGACAAGCTAGATAGAAATTAATCAAAGTAAAACACTGTTTATGTGCAAAATGTGTTGCTACAAAACAAGATTAATGTTCTTTGGTTTTGGATAATTACATTCATATTATGTATGCAGGGAAAAATGTATGAATGTACACACACACACACACACACACACACAGACACACACACACACACACACACACACAGACACAGACACACACTAACATGCTGCAACTGCCAAAATACTTTTATATACAGTGCCAGATCCAACCTACACATCATCATCATCATCATCATCATCATCATCGATATCATCATCATCATCATCATCATCCCCCAGTTACCTGTGCAATCCTGCACTGGAGCTCAGCCTTCTCCACCTCCCAGGCACATCTGTCCCTGGTGTACTGCAGCTGGAGCTCACTCCTCTTCTCCTCCTCTCTCTTCACCTCTACCTGCACTTCCTCCAAAACCGTCTTCAGGTCCAGCAGAATCCTCCGGTTCTCCCCTCCCTGTGGGGAAAAACAGTGTTGGCAGCAAAGATGTCAACCAAATATGTCAGATAAACTGTGTCTGCCATCCGAAATGGTACAGCAGACTATAACACTTTCAACCAACAAAAGCTAATAACTGAGGATCAAAGGCCAAAATAAATACTTGATGATAAACTAATGCATATGCTGGTATGTTAAATGATAACTTTTTGAATTTGAAGCCCTGAGAAGTACTTTGGGAACATTAGGGATAGCTATGACACAACACATTCACGGTTACAAGACTGCAGAGAGACAGGAATGCGTTTACTTTTCACAAGTCAATATTTCCAATTACTTGAATGTCAGCCACTTCTCTCAACAATGACTCCTTCTCGCGCATCCATTCCTGCTTGTCCTGCACGTGTCGCTTTTTCAAATCATCAAATTTCTTTCTGAGCCGCGTGTGATGTGTTGGCTGTTGCTGCTGGAGTTCAGGTCCTTGCCACATTTGTCCCCTGAGGACTTCGAGTTGTGTCGCTGCGCCACCTTCTCCTGCGCCCGGAGAAGTACCGAACTGTGTCTCGTAGAGCTGGCTGAAGACAGTGGGCGGAGAAGAGATCCTCCTCAGCGGGCTGCGGCTGTTGCCCCTGCCTCTATCTTTCCTCTCCATCCCGGAGCACGGCACAAACTCCCATCCCTGAGACTGGACGTAACCCCCACCGGCATCGCCCCCACCGTGCAGCCCCGAACCGTTCATAAAAGCAGTCCACATTTCTCAGCCGCATCAAAAGAAAACATTACAAAAAAAACAACTTAACAGTTTAAATGAAGCTATTAAAAACTGGCCATGAAGGTATTTTACAACGGTGCATTCCTGTGCTATAATGCATAGGTTCAAATACAACACTGATGACTACAGTTCAGCATAATTTGCCATAAACACAAAGAGTTTTTTTAGTTGGTGAAGGGTGGCGTAAAAGCACCAATTATCCAAACCCAGCCAAGTCCCCCGTCCGCCACACAGCAGCTTCCAGGCCAGCAGTGACCGCTGTGCTGCAGGCGACGGGACTGGACTCGTTGGTCCCCTTCATGTCTTTGCAGGGACAAGGTCAAGCCCTCATTCTGGTGCCCATGCACAGTCCACAGTCAATACCCACAGTGTCCCGCTTTGCTCTGAAATATCTCCTCACTGCTACACCCATGCGTTGTTTTCCTTTCTACATGTTCATAAAACCTCAGGACGCACAGCCTGTCTTCTCTCCACTGCACGTCGAGTCGTTGTAGGCGACAATTCAGAACTGGCAAAGACAGACACCCAGTAACCACTCCGACACGAATGGGAGAAGTTCCCAAAAATATCACGGGTCGCACTGATGTAACAGCAGAGGAGTATTTTTACCCCTTGTAACCAAGAGTGTGTTTTCCCAAAGCCAGATACCGCGGCGTCTGAAGAGACAGCGGAGGAAAATCCATCAATCAACACCGAGTTGCTATAATTACGTCGCAGGATACTACCTTACGCCGTATCCATGGCAACAAATATGTTTACGCACAGCGCGCTGTAGCGGACCGGATGATCAGAAGAGCCATCGCTCGTTACAAAGGCAACAAACTTGACTTACAGTCTCACGCTAAATGCAAATATAAATGGAAGGTCTCCTACCTTACCCGTAACATGACGTGACACGTTCAGCTTTCTTTTCATTGCTCCTCAACCGAAAATGTAAAAATGCAGATCTGTTATCCATCACCACGATGAAAACACAGCAGCAGCGTTACTTCCAAGCATTTTTCATCTGCTGTCTTAGCGTGAGAGGGGGATGACTATCACGAGGGAAAAGACGAGGGGTGGGATCCGGCTCATCTTGATTTAAGAAACACAGATAACGTATGCCATGTCTATCCATAGCGTCGGGTCTGGGGGAAAAAATGAATTCACTGTTGCGTAACGCTTTCACGGTTTCCTGATGTCCGTTTGTTCCATTTGACTGAATAGACCCTTACCTCCTCTTATGATACGATCCTGGATAATGGAAGTACTCCTGCAGAAGCAGCCACGAAACCTACATCTCAGCCAACGGCAGGAGTAGCTGAAATGAAGTCTCAACTTGGAATGCAGTGGTTTAGTTAAAAACAACTGGAGAGCGACAGCCTACAGCTGAAATGATGCTTTCATTAACGTGAATAAAATCTCTCTCTCTCTCTCTCTCTCTCTCTCTCTCTCTCTCTCTCTCTCTCTCTCTCTCTCTCTCTCTCTCTCTCTCTCTCTCTCTCTATCTATCTCTCTCTATCTCTCTCTCTCCCTCTCTCCACAGCTGGCCCTAATATGTGACGTAAATCATCCCACCGGTGGGATGAAAGAAGTGAGCACACGACACCGGTTCCGCCCCGTCCTAGTGGTCAAGTCCGTAGGTTAAACATTTACCATCAGCACATTTTTTTTAACGCACCCTCTGGCAGTTTTTCACACTCCTGAATGCCACATAGCCAAAAGCCAAATATGGGTAAACTGCCAGACCTCCTGGTGTAGAGGGATCATATTCACTTTGGATATTTGGATGATTTGTTACATATTATGTTGACTCAGACAGTATGCTTGCCTATGAAGAACTTACAAGAGACGTAATGTTTGGTTCATTTTCAGATTGTGTGTGTGTACTAGTATCAGTCATAACACAAACTAAAAAACCTCATAAATAAACAAACAAAGCTGTCTTTTTAGTTCTTCACATTTTGGAGGAACAGTTAGCAGCATTGTTCATGATAATATTGCTTACAGTAAGTATCACCACAACATTGCTGAATCTAATTAAAGGCCCTGAACACCCACACAGGTGTCTTCAGTTAATGTTGCTGCTTAGACGTCTGCTAAAGCTGAATTTGGACTGAGCTATGCAGGGAATTGCAAGATGTCACCAATCCCTGTGTACTAATAAGACTAAGAATAGAGTAAAATGTCCCACCCACTCTAAGTAGTTCAACAAATTAACAGGGAAGTGAGACAGATGTCAATCAAACACAGTCAGTACAGGCCCACACAGTCCTGAGAGGAAGTCTGATTAGGCAGACTAATAGTAGTGAAAAACACCTGTTTGGATGTATTTTGGGTATTGCAGCACTGCAATTTAAATATAGATTGTCTGCAAAAAGCACACTATTCACTTTAAGTGTAAAGTTACGTGACATACTCACCTAATTAACGCTCCATGGTTGCTTCAAGGTGTTTGGTCTCCAATAAATGTTGAAAGCATCTGAGTAGATGAGTGGCGTGCGTCATACTTGGAAAATGATAATGTCCTGTACCTTGGGTGACCTTATGTGATGTGTTCAACATAAAAGAATTGAAATAAATGGATATGCCAAAATAATAATAAAGATGTACATAATATGATATTGATGTATGTGCCTTACAGAACAAAGAACAGGGTGAAAAGGAATACCAATTTAAAAATGGTGGCATAAGAGAGTGAGGAAAACAGAACAAGAATGAGGATCAGCAAAATAATGGGCTGAAACATCTTGATGGATGACAGTTAAAGGTAAAGGGGTGGGGAAAGGGAGGAGCAGATTGACAAGCAGTTAGTATAAGAAATGTGCATAGTGGACAGCAAAGACATTACAGTCATTTGTGTATTTGCATCATCTTACAGACAGCGGCTCCTCTGCATGTTTATCCTCCTGCTTGGGGACATCCAGCCGGTCAATAAAGCTCTGCAACTCCTTCCTGAAGGCTTTCATCTGGGCATTAATGCGATACAGCAGCTCATGTTCTCTGATCCTGTGGAGAAGAGGTAGAGTATGTTTGAACTCTCAGTGAGAGAGTCATGCATGACTTGTTTTAAAAATCACACTGAAGACACACCGAGGAATAGAAGGAATTCACTTGAAGGGATCATTCCAGTGCTCAATATCTGATCGCTTGAAATACTCGAGTTAAAGAGAAGTGATTTGAGCAGTTTTAACCACTTTCGAGTCTTTATTACCTGCCACCTTCCTCATCCTCATCCAGCCTGGCAAACAGCTCGCCATTGGTGACGTAGACGCGAGCCTCGGCAATGATAGTGCTGGTGTCAGCGATGAGCCTATCGATGGTCCGGCCCAGCCTCTCCGCCTCGATGCGGATGTCTATCATGTGTTGCCGGTCCTTCAGGCTTCTGGATAAAAAACGGCTATCCACAGGTGAGTACAGTGAGCGTGTTGGGGTAAGGCAGCGGATGTTCCTCACCTCGTCTGAGTCACTCTCCCCTCCGATAGGGCCCTCACGTTTGCGGTGGGGTGGGAGGAGGCGAGGGGAGGAAGCCGAGGCTGAGGGGGTGTCATCATCCCGCCCTCCGTCGCTCTCTGCGTCGCTGTCCCGCGGGCTGCCTCGGATACCCAGGTGGGAGGCCAGGTCATAGCGCTGCATGTTGGAGAGCAGCACGCGGTTCTCATACTGGAGCTGCATAACTTTGCCACTTAGTTCATTGATCTGCAGACGCGCTGCTTTCAGTTCCTCCTGGAGGGCCTCCACTTTAGCGGGGTCAGTTCCTCCTGGGGTTGAAACAACACGACAATGAAAAGTGGAACACCTATGCAGATGAGAGCTTAATGTGCGGCTCCATGAGGCCTTATGAAACACTTTTATTCATCTGATACAGATTTATTAAGTGGAAAGAGACACACTGTGCAGCTGTTTTGTCTCATATAACAATGACTTACTGAAAGACAAAAAAGTTCAAAACAAACCTCCTCCATGTCTCATTCCAGCTTCATGAGATCCAGCCTTGTACTTCAGTTTATTAAGCTCACTCGTTACCTAAATGTGAAACTGAATGTTAGCATGAGTATATAGTGCTGTGAGTATAAATAGTTCACACACTAGAATTTCTTATGCATGAGGCTCAGACAGCAGACAGCTTTTATGCAATGCCTCGAAGTCATTGATGATACCAAAAATAGCAACAGTGAGACGAGGGAAGAGGAGACACTTGTGAAAATTACATCTTACATCTCAGAAATTAAAGCAGCCGTAGTGTTACGTTCATATCAGAGAGCATACGTCATGTAATTTAGTCTGTTACAATTTTGATGGAACTTATTTCAAGTTTTATAGAGCTTAACAATACTGCAAATAGAAGGCAGAGAAAATAGAGCACAGTCCCTGGCAGATGAACCAAAAGGGAGTATTTCTGTACAATTATCATTCAATTATTGTGGATTCAGTGCTTGGACCTAACCAGAAATCAGAGGTTTGTTGTCTGAATGTTGTCTGAAGTTGACATCTACCTTTTTGTTCTCTTCTTCCACATCTGCTAAATTTCTGCGGAGGAGTTCAGCCTCATCTTCCACCAGCTGGAGCTGCTGCCTCAGCTCTAACAGAGCCTCGCCCTGCTCCCTGCACTGCTGCCCTCCACTGCCAGAGCTGTCCACTCCTGCAGCTGCCATGCTAGGAGAGGTGAAAGAGAGAGGAGAGAGGATGCATCAACAACTGTGGTATTTTTATCACAGACCCCTCTTTTCTGTTGTCTTTTTATAAAATCAAGAATTTGACAGAAAATATAACTTGTGTTAAATAAATTACAGGTTGAATTCTCAAATGGGAAAATAATGCAAGAGTGCCAAGTACCTGTCCTCCCTCATGTCATCCAGCTCAGCCTTAAGCCCCCTGTTCTCCACTTCCAGCTCCACAATCTTTCTCCCCAAGATGTTTGCCTCCTCCTCCACCAGGCGCAAGCGGAGCTTCAGCTCTGATTCACGGGTGGTGGGGGGCCCTCCAGCCTCACCTTTAGGCAGTGGGCTGTCCACATCCCCGTAGAAGGAGCGATACTTCTGCAGCTCCTGCTCCAGTCGGTCCTTCTCCTTGTCGATCTTTGCCATCTTTTTCCTCATCAAGATGGCTTCCTCCTTGATGAAGGCTAGCTGACATTTAAGATCGTCATTTTCTTCCTATAAAGAGGGAAAATAAGTAGTGGCTCATATGGGAGAAAATAAACTTGCAAGGGTGTCATTCTTATCTTACAACTTGTTTAGCATCCTTGCTTATGTGCCTCAGCACACATTGTAATGGAGTATTGGTCATGTTTTTCCCTCATAATACTTTCACTCACAACAAATTATTGTCTTTTTTCTCATTCTTTTCTGCACGCTACATTTTGTTTTAAATTGGGAATTCAATTTGAAAACACCCCATTATTAAACATCTCTGTTGTAGTTTTTTACCTCGTAATCTAATAACGTAAATGCTGACTCACCTCAGTCGGGGTCTGTGGAGCCTTTCTCTCTGCTTTCTGGCCATCCTTACTTCCTTTTCTTTTCAGTGAGAGCTGCAGAGAAACAGTGGTTACATCATCATCATCCTCGACCTACAGTCTTCTTCCTGACGACAGTGATATCATCTCTTTATGGAACTCAGTAATGGAAAAACAATGACAAAGTCACCCTGAAAAACATTTCTGATAAAATGTTAAAATTCTAAAATCATGGTGCTCTCAATGTAAGAGTGATTTTATAGCCTGAAAATAAAAGAAACTTGCATTGTTTAACCCTATTGTCATGATTGTGTTTATGAATGAGTATCTCACTAATCTGTAATGGATATTATAACATACATCTGTTGTGTCTCCAAGTATTTATTCAATATCAATAATAACTTTTTGACAGTGCTTTTAAAAAACAATTTAGGAAGCTCACGATATAATTAGTGCTTGTCGGAAATATATATACCATTACAGTGTCTCTGTCCGTTTGCCTTCTCCTCAAAGGGCATTTATTATATCCTCAACCTGACCTTGTTCACGCCATCATTTCCATTACACTTCCATAAGCATACAGACCACACAAGGTGAAACAAATGAGTACACATATTCTCCCTCGGTCCCTCACCTCTTTGGCTTTCTCCAGCTCATTCTGCAGGGCCTGCTTGGTGACCTCCACCTCTATCAGCTGCTGCCTCAGTTTCTCATTCTCATCCTCTGTCTTTGTCCTCTTCTCCTCCACACTCTCCAGCTCATGGTGCAAGCGCACAGACACATCCTTTGCCACCTGGGAGAAGGACCAAGACAACAGACAGGGAAAGGAGGAAGTGAAAGTTGTTATTTATCATAGCAGAATAGAATACAACAGAATGAAGCTCAGACCACCATACACCCACCTTCAGGTCTTGCTCTAGACTTCTGAGCAGTTCTCCATCCACCTGTCCACTTTCTGTAACCCGGAGCCTTTTCCTCTCGGCCTTCTTCAGTCGATACTGGAGAATCCGGCAGTTCTTATTGGCTCTTTCCAACTCTCTGCGCATGTCCTGCAGCTGGCAGGCGTCTTCCTCATAAAAAGTGTCCCGCATCTCATCCATCTCTGCCCGCATCTCCTCGATTTCAGTCTAACAAAGCACGGAGGAAAAAATGGAAATGCTTCAATTCAGCGTTTGACCCAATAAAGAATATTGCTCAGGCCTTTGTTAAAGTATAATTTCGAAAACAATGCCTGTAACACTATAGCAGTCACCGTGCAGTCTACATGCAAATACAACAGGTGCGACTATTGCGCACGATGAATGTACATATTATAAGCATAAATCTAAATTGTCAAGTGTAGAAAATGTTACCAATTTACCTTTAGATCATCGTTTTCATCCTCCAATCTCTCTATCTCATCTTGTAGTCCCTGGTCTGGCTGTGGAGCAGGTTGTGGACAGTCTGGCTCGGGGGAAAGCTCCGGCTCTGAGGCCGGAGGAGACGCTGATTTCGTCTGCATCTTTGTCCCTTTTTTACCCAAGCTTTTATTCAAGTGAAACTGAATTAGCTCGGATTGCAAGCATCCTTCCTTCCAGAAACCGGGTCCGCACCCCACTATGCCTTTGGAGCTCTTCTTGCTGCTGCTCGTTGCTGCGGTGGCCTCCCCTCCTCTCGGGTTTTTGCTCCTCAGTTTGGGGGATTTGGATGCGCAAGGCTGGTCGGAGACGACGCGGTTGGGATCAGCTCTGGATGGTGAGGAGGCATCAGTGACGAGGCGGGTGGAGTCGTCGGATGTGTGGATGCCTCCTCGGTCCGCCACAGGCCTGCTCAGCGTCGGGCTTTCAGCACCAGCTGCCTGGACAGCAGCCGCGCCTTTGATGGCAGGAGCCCCTCCTGCCTGCCTCTCCTTGCCTGTGGAGACGGGAGAATGACCTCGACTGCTTCTCCCTCCTCCTCCACCTCCTCCTCCTCCTTGTTTCGACGTGATGGGCTTTGACGAGTTGCTGCCCTTCTGTGTAGCTTTAGCTCCGCCGTCTTTGAGCCCGGCCGGGGACGACGACCGCTGCTGCTTCCGGCTGCTATTGTCTGGCTGCCGCGGCGAGTCGGCAGAGGATGGGTTCATCATGGTGTCAAAGGCTCATCTCATCCTCAACAACATCCATCCCTTTCTTGTATCCCTGTGGCTGGAAAACATTTTTTTTTAAATCACAGTTCAGCCCTAATGGCTACAGAGTGACGACAGGATCTAGGTAGACATACTTTATCTTCTACAGGTCCTAGTTTGTTACTTGTCAAACACTGACAAAAAGAATGGGAATAATACATGTTTTACAAAAAATAAATGGGAGTTTACAGACCTGAGCGAGGCTAATTAGTGTCAGTGGAAAGCGCCCAGAAATAGGTAGGCTACGTGACCAGCAGTGAGTCAGCCCCTGCTTGATTAGATGTATGTGGGAGGATCAGCTGCAGATCGGCCAATTAAACAATCCACATTTGCGTCATGTGCGCAGCCGAAAGGGCAATGGGAGAGTAAGAGGGCAAAAAGAAGCCAAAGTCATTGGCTATTAAACCTGAAGCTTCGCAGCCAATTAAACCGCGCTGCTTGTTTAGTTGACAGAAAGCAGTTTCTGAGTGGTCTCTCATCTGATCCTCAAACGAACCATGCTGAAAGAAAACAAGGTTGATCCAGCTTCTTGGTAGCCTACTCCACCGAGTCGTGAGAGTAGGCTATACTGAGATGCCGTTTCCTGTCAGCCATCATCATACTCATCATATCCAACATGTCCGATGACTCATTAGCCTACTCAAATGGATGGAAGATTAGCTATAAAAGTGTCAGGAGCAACGGACTCAAAGTATCTTCCACCTATTGCACAGCTGGTTCCGTTTGGGCATTTTTTTCTTTTGTCTCTTTTGTTTCAAAAGCATCAAGAATCGACTACCTGTCACACAATCTCTCACACAGTCTTTCACCCAGTGCTGATTAAATAAACACTATTCATTCAGTCTAAACAAGAAAAAAAGCACAGCTAATTCATTACCCGGAGAGTTTTTTAGGGATAAAAAACTGGGAGCAGCAACAGTAAATCAACCCAGCTTGGAGGCCTGACAGTACAGAGCATAATGTGGACCACAGGCAGACATTTGCCCTTCATTCAGGTTCCAGTAGTCACATTCATCCAAAACACGCCTCAAAGAAAAGACATAAGCAAGTGGAAATAATAAATCTTTCAAATGCATTTCT